>NC_051138.1:12534423-12847838 GCF_014839805.1 Manduca sexta
TTCTCAGATGTGCAGGTTTCCTCACGATGTTTGCCTTCACCGTTAAAGAGAACGATAAATTCACAAAGAATACACACATGATTTTTTAGAAAATCAGAGGTGTGTGAATGAATATTATAAATGTGAAAATTATAGCGCGCCGCCCTAGTGCACGGTGGGATTAAGTACCGCCATCATCCGCGCCCCGCTCGAAAGTTTACGGGTTGCGCCCGCGCTCATCGCTTCACGCTTCCGCAGTGCCCAATAAAATTTTTCTCTCGAGGTGAAAGCGCCCTAGGACGCGGCTCGTACGCTTGATCCTAAACTGTTTTTTTTCGTGCGCTGTATCTAGTATTTAGTCAATGTATTAAAAATCATTCTGAAGTCTGTGGTTTCACTTTATTCTGCCTGCACTGACGAGGCACTCAAATAACATTGTCGGCTCATCACAGCGACAAAATATTTGAAACATTAGGTGGTATTTGGGTGGTAGAACGAAACTGCTGATTGGATTTAGCTAAAAATTGGCACAAAAATAAAACATGTCCTTAATTAACATAATAGTATCCTTTATCTATAAGTAAAGTACACGGTATATACGCGGGCGGATCCGCGGAAACATCAGCTCCTTTAAAATGTAACAAAAACACGACACGACAGTCAGTGTCGTTTCATTGTTATTAGTCGAGAGAGTAACATGTGACTGCCGCATGGGCCTCTCGACCAATCACAGTCAAGCGACGTTGACTATCGCGTCGTTTATTTGCGACGTCCGGGAATCACTATTTTTGAATGTTTATATTATTAGTTTAACCCGAGCAAAGACGCGAGTAAATCTGCAAGCATAAGCTGCATCGAAACAAGCATTACATATTAAACAACTACTATGATAATATATTAATTCAACCAGTTCGGCCCACATGGGTAATAGACACACGACCGCCATATTTATCGAGACCGTCTGCTTGCGAGTCGAGCGTAATGAATTTATTGTATAAAAGGTTATCTCCCGAGGGTTGTTATGTTCCAGTAAGATAGCCATTTGAGACGAGTCGCCCGGGACCCGGGACATTATGATTAACGTTCGTGTACTTCATATTTTAGGGTATTTTTATTTATGTATTTCGTATGTTTTTTTTATTATTATTTTCTGTATGCATATAAATATCGAGTAATAATATAAAATTAAATACAATAGCGATATGCTATTGCGTTAAAACATATAATTTATTTATTTTGAAACTCAAAATCTATTGTAGAATTTTTTGGTGACTGAATCGGCCAGCTTGACTTCGTGCTCGGTATTATTTCACTAAAAAAATTGTGTCAAGCCCTAGCTTTGCTATTGCGTTTATTATACTTAGCAAGACTGCTAGATGGCATTTTTTCTTTTTTTAAGTGCAGCAATACACGATTACTTTAGCATACAATAAAAAAAAAACTACCTATTTTCATGGAATGATGACATTTCGTATACAGAGTTCCGTAATGTAAAACTGGCCTAAGTCCTCTCATATAAATACAAGTTTTGAATAGAAGAGTCAAACAGAAAACAGATCCATATTCTGAAGAACCGAACTTAAAGTCAAGCCAACTCGATAACGGTAACAACTGTCAAAGCCGGCACATTACTGCACATCGACGGGCCGACAAAGCAGCGCTTGCTAAATTTATCAATAGCAACACAAATTGCCTTCGGAACGATCCTACGCAAACTTTTAATTGGAACCGAATCCCGGCACCGAAGGCGTTTTAATTAGGAAAATTTCCTACGAACAAGCGGACGCGATATAATTTCTATGCAAATTGCTCAGTTTAAGTTGGCATAACACAGTACGAACTGTTACTTCGGCGGCATGGATCTTAGTTCATTTTGTTACAATAAAGAGATCGAGTTTGTCGGGAGATTTGACGCTGCTGCGTATCTCGCTCGACGGCATTTGGCGCGTATACAACATTGTATACGTGTTCTCGTTTTTATTTATTGGTTTCAAGTGTAATTCACCCATGGGATTATATTTTTATATTTGGTATTTAGTAAGAAAACCAGTTTCTATTAAGTCGCGTCCTTCTCGCGTATAAAAAGTTCAGTTCTTATTCTAAGGGTGCCATATATTCCACTAAGTAAAGTTATGGCTTAGTTACCATAGCAACAAAGATAACCAAAATACAACCTTTCCAGAATATCCTGTTCGAACTAACAACCTCACCAACAACAAAGTTCAAATCGCGACCGTGTAATCTCTTGCCTATAATCTAACCCCGCGCTCCACTTCACACAATATAATTCAATAAAAACATCGCGCTGGCAAAATACAAAGCCGTCGCGGCGTCACGTACGCGAAATCAAATTAACGTAACCTAAACCCGCGTCTATATCGTAACACAAACCTTACCTGTTTAGGCGAACGTAAACAAATTAGTTGAAGCCGAACTATGGCACTTTGGCACCCGCGCGTCACATCATTCAAGTCTGCGACGTAATTAATTAAATAACGCAAACGGTCTCGGTTGTGTCGCGCGCACGACGCGGCTGTATCGGAGAGTAATTTTCAAATATCAATGGTACCACAAATCGTAACGTCAAAAGGTATAGTTATGGCCCAAGGATATCGAACTTGTTTAACCCATGTATTCCCTGGACGACAATTAAGACTTATTGGTCTTGCAGGGGACTTGCTTTGTGAATCGGGAGGTTTATGATGAAATCCCATATTGGGTAATACATACAAACTCACGCTCTCATCCCATAGGGGTAGGCAGAAATTATTGAGTTTTATACGCTACGGTATTGACACACCTCTTTCACCTATTCCACTTTCATAGTTCTTCTCATACATTTCCGCCGGTTAAGGTTAATACTAATTTAATTATTTCATTTTAAAATTTCAACGATGTCTTCAGCGCGTGTTGCACGACAATTCCCATAGCACTGCGGGAGTTTATAGATTTCGGTGATCATTATCATTACGGAAAATCACGTGATTCACTTGCTAACCTCTTAATCAACTAAAAAAAAATATTGGATATCTTGTATTTTCCGTATCCTCTTCTATAGAGATGCTATGCTATAAAAAAAAGAGCCTAATTTATCCATCTGTTTAAATAATTATAATATTAATTATAATAAAGGCCAGAGCTAAGTGCATAATAATAATCACTATTAAATATAACCCATTTTTATAAGATCACGGCAAACTGAACCCTTTGCTCTTGATAGTAAGTGGAGGGGGTTCCATTAGAATGTCGACTGACGAGAGACTATTAACCCTGGACAGTTGACACAATTTTACCGGCCTGTTGGAACCGGTTGTACAAATTATACTTATATTATTCGACGGCAATATAACTCGTTATCACAAACGAGAATTTCAAAATTACTGCCTTCAAACAAACTCCGAGCTAACTTTACCCCTACAATATTATAGTAGATCAGTGAAAACTTTTATTTGAACTTAAGTACGCAGTAGCGTCGTCGTGTCACGCGTCGCTTCCCAGATTCATATCACCCTCTGCTACTGCGTTTTCCCCCAATCTCCCTTCTAAACTGTACACTGTAAATACATCAATTATACTTACCTTTTAATATGCTTTGTCTATGTAGAAGTGGTATTTAATGCCAGCAAATATTAATTACATACCCAGTAAACCAGCCCTGTATTACATACTGCCAACTGCTGAACACGAGCCTCATCTACTACTGAAAGGAGCCTTAGGTCGGCCTTAATCCAACATGCTGGCCTAGTGCGGGTTGACAGACTTCAGATACCCTCAAAATTGCTTCTGGAGAACTCTCTGGAACGTAGGCTTCCTCGTGATAATTAACTTCATCGAAAAAACGGATGGCTAAATTGATAAATGCCAGTGGCAAAGAACCCGGGCTGAACCCGAAGAAATATTTTTTTCTACAGATGTAATACGCATTTCACAATAAAAATAAAATCAGTAAAATATCGTAATACTTAATAATTTCCTTCTAACATAAACATGTGTAAACTTTAAATTTAAAAAATAATCACATATTATTTTGAACATAGGTACCTAAAACAGTCCAACAAATATTAATAACCCACACTATACACAAACACTAATAAATACATTCTAAATTATTTAAAAAATTCGGGCCAATGGCTCAACATGAAGCCGCAAATTCTCGGGTTACCCTGAAGTACACATACACGCACACATGTATTTTTACGTCACTTCCAAAAGATTAGACAAAGACACCGCGCTGCGTGTGAAAGAGACAACAATATCGCGAGGGAAGCTACAAGGCGCGAGCACTGCGCGCGAGTTACGATTTAACGAATTGATACTATGTACCGTTATCGTTGAAGTATTGATTTAATTGAATAAGTATAAGATGACTTGTTTGAATATACTATTATTATTCTAGTTATATTTGTTATGTTTTTCTTTTATTATTTTTAATTAATTTACAAAAGGTAACCCGGTAGAAATCGGCTAGTATGGACGCTTCGCCACTGATAAATGCCATTGTTAATAAAATAAATCGTAACTGTAATAAATGAGTGTAGCCATTATAATTATTGATAAGACCAATAGGTGTTTGGAGAAATGAACTGAGCAAATATCCTGATGAAATTGAACACTGTAGAAAATTACATAGTGACTGTCTGTCTCTTTCAGAGGGTAAAATTTTGCATGTCTGAAGTCTGTTGGGCCACAATCGTGTTGTCCTTTTCACACTTTCGCAGTTAGTCACTTCATTGTTTGGTGGAGAGAACTGTCACCACATTTACCATGCCCACGTTAAAGGCTATATAGTTATGGATTAAGTTATTTTAACATCTTTTTAAACGAGTTTTGTCTTCTTCAAGTTAAATCGTTATGTCTCTTTTTCAATTCTAATCAACTTTATCGTTTGCATATTAATTGTTACGCGATCTTTTACTCGGTGTTCATCAATTTTTTTTGATATCTATTACAATCAATTCTCGATTGGAGAGACATCGGCGCGGTACTGCGTCTTACCTAATTGAGCTCCGTGACGAAACCTTCAAAGTCGTTTGTCATTTTATCTGCCAACTTTTTATTAATATAAAAGTTTTTGACGTGGCTCAGTGTGCGGGTTGCGGTAGGAGAAGTGCTAGGTTTCAATTTTAGGCCCGGTGCAACTTTGTGCGAATTTTTAGCTCGCTATTATCGGGAATCGATTTCTCCTGAGTGGTTGAAATTTTACGCTAGACAGCTATAAACAATGCCTAAACAAAATATTATCTACATAATATTATGCATATAACTGTAAAATGACAATTACGCCGGTTGATTGATCACTGCATATCGATATTAACGCGTATTAATTGCAGACCGCGACAACACAGCCGGGTGATTCGTAAATATTCTTGTTTGTTTGTCATACATTTGGTTAATTATCGTATGGCCAATAATTCGGTGCGGCCCATTGCGTTAGCTATATCCGCTATGCCAATGACAAACTAATTAAACATTTGAACCGGGTCCAATTTACATTAGCAATGCGAGTAATGCCGATGGTCTGGCAACGATGAATTAGTTTGACACTACCTTTCGATCCTAAAGCGGGCAACAGGAAATCTTTGCGATCAGCCTCTAAAGTTACATTGTGGTCATATTCGCCTGTGGATTGAATGAGTTACCTTTAGCAATGCAGGACCACAGAAAACCAACGTGAAGTGACGTATCTGTTGTGCTTCGAACGGTGAGAGATATTTGAACCCAAGTACCTTTTCCACATCACGCTATTTCAACTCCGAAGAAAATAGACAAATATAGGTTCAATATGGGTTTGCTCATGTCGCAGAACATACGAGTGCTCAACATTACTGTCAACCACGTGGATATCTTTGTTTGCAACCTGTAGAAATTAATAGAAGCGCGCCCAAAGATGTATGCAAGTCTATACCTATTTAGTTACGATTTAGTTTTCGGGTATTAAAATTTATAATTACTATAACTCGGCCTTACTTATTATATAACTGTTGTTGTTATATATAATCTATACTCATATACACATAAAGCTGAAAAGTTTGTTTGAACGTGTTCATCTGAGAAACTATTAAACCGATTTTGAAATTGTTTTCATTAACAGGAAGCTACATTTCTCTTAAGCGCCATAGGCTAAAGACTGAAAACATTTATCACGGAAAAACTATAACACGCAGGCGGAGCCGCAGGTAAAAGCTAGTTATAAATAAAGAAATATGCCGGAGGGAATTCAACTCATCAACTATTGTAAGACGATGAAAGACAAAAGGTATGATGTTTAATATGCTCGCAAATAAATCTTAATTCAATGAGGACTATCCAGATTGGTTGGTAATACGGTTCATAGACAGGTAATCTTTACATTATGAAGCAGGTTCTTATAGTATTTCTAAATTCTTACTACGAGAAATAACTCACATTACCTCGTTTAGTAGATAAAATCTGAGTTCAATATGGAACACAAAGAGAATTTACAAGATACCCAATTCGGTTTACAACAAATTGTAAGGACATAATGGGATAGGGCACGTAAATATCAGACCCGTATTTGGACAGTTTCAGTTTTGTTTATTTCAGATCATCCCAATAACCTTATTACAATAGTTATTGTTAAATCTGTAGTATTATAAGTAGTATTGGTGTAGGTAGGTGTTAGACTCGAGTGTAGCGGGTAGAAGTAATAGAAGTAAAGTCCACACGTAAAGAGAGTTTATTTGTACAGAGTAAGAGTACAATTCACACAAGAGTAGAATAAACACACACTACAAGAAAGAAGGAGAGAAAATAAAGAGAAAGTCTACAGCGAAACGAAACGAAAAAAAATACTATGAACGGTTAAATAATAACAAGCGTAAGCGACAGCGAGAGCGTGAGCGATCCGCGCCGCATGCGTCGGCTGACTGACTGCGGTCGGCCGGGGGCTACGTGACAGGCGGAGCGTACGCGTCCCGCTCCGACCGGTTCATGTGACGTAGGGCTTTGTTAGCTGACCGCTATATATATCGAATGTTGTACCATTTGTACATTGAAATGTTATTTTACAATTTTTATTTTAATGATAATAGTTTAGTATATTTTATGTTTATTAATTTAAGTTTAGTTTTACAATAGTATTTAGGTTTAAACAGATTGATTATTAGTTTTAAGTTTATTTTATTAATTTAAAATTTTGTTTATAAAACTGATGTTTTGTGCGGATAATGCCGCCACAATTGGAATAAAAAAAAATTTGTGAAGGTATTTGCGACGATAGCTTAGTTGGGTGTGGAACGAACCGCCAAGACGAATATCGGCAGGTTCAAATCCTAAGGGCACACACTTCTGCCTGTTCAAAGAAAATATGTGTGTATTCTTTATGAATTATTGCTTTATTTAACGGTGAAGGCAAACATCATGAGGAAACTTGCATACCTAAGAAGTTCTCTAAAGGAATTTCGAGGGTGCGTGAAGTCTACTAATCCACACTAGGCCAGCGAGATAGACTAAGGCCTAATCCCTCTCAGTAGAAGAGGAGGCCCTTGCCCAGCAATGGGGTAATATATGTATTATACTAGGCTGATATAATGTATAACAGAATGTAGAATTTAATCCACCACGCTGGACTAGTGCTGATTGGCCGACTTCACATACCCTCAAAATCTTAAAACGAAGTATAATTATTTACATAGAATACACACATAACTTTTAGGATAATCAGAGATCAATACCCGTGGGTTTTAATCTTGCAGACATTCATCTCGAAAGTCCGTTCCAATTCCAAGTAGGCTATCACAAACCGCAAACCAATAAATAATAATAATATTTTCTGCTTATAACTTTAGACTATACGCGTTGGTACCTACTCAGACGGACGATCGCACACGAGAGGCCAATACCAGTTAGTTTGCTGTTGATTCAGATTAACTAATAACAACAAACAATAGATTAATAAATAAGTTAACTAGTGTTTCGCATAGTGTACGTACGTAGACATCAACGCCCGAATCACGCAAATTGTAGCACGATTTTATCCAAGAGTGTAGAATTCGAAGAAACGTGGAAATAATATTCTGAATTTGTACATTAGAATCCATTTATTTCCAAACTGACCTTTCATTAAAAAAACAAAACATTTTATCAAGAAAAACGTACCAGCCAATACAGTACAAAGAGTAACTTTCGAGATACTCTTATTTAATGTATTATTCTTAGTTAATGTTTTTCTACCTAGGAATCCAAGAACTGACTGACAGACAATGCTGCCTCGGTGGCGTAGTTGGGTTGCGTACGCGGTTCGACAGTACACTGCGTCCTGGGTTCAAGTGCTGTGTCGGGCAATTGGATATTTCTACTCAGTATCAGCCCGGAGTGAAGAACTTGTGCCCGCACAGCGCTAGACTTAACCCCTATCACATCATGGGACGGAATACACATGGCGAAAAATGGGACTGGTTGAACCCTGCCTACTTTATTCAGAAAGGCATGAAGTGTTTTTGTGTAAGTAATCTAATAAAAATTACACGACAGTAACATTTAGGTACACTTTTGTAAGCTGAACATGTGTTTCTCCTCAGTATCTTACATACGTAATGACGAGAAACAATAATATATAGTCCGCCTGGGTAGGTACCACCGCAATGTCTATTTCTGCCGCCAAGCAACAGTGTGTAGTCGCTGTTGTGTTCCGGTTTGAAGGACATTGTAGCCAGTGTAACTACTGGACATAATAAGACTTAACACCTCATGTCTCAGGATGGCGAGTGCAGTAGAATACCAAACAATACTTTGTAATTCAAAGTGTTGAATGGTGTTTATACTGTTTATGGGTGTTGTATAGTTTACCATCAGGAGAGCGGCAAGCTAGATGAGCTTCAATGAGCGCTGACGCTAGATGAGCGTCATTCAAAACAATAAAAAAAAATACAAAAATATACATAATTTGTTATTGTTATTTACGCTTGAATGCGTCTCTGATTAAATATGAAACTATGTTGGTAAAATATTAAACATTTACGTTTAATACTAATAGGGTGGGCTTAAGCCGGCTTACGAACCGCGCAACATGTCCTTCTAGTTTCTGGTCATTATGCGCCGTCTGGAAAGTTACACGTTTGCGTATCGGGTAATTGATATTCACGTCATATCAGATATACGTTCTCACGTAAATTTCTTGATAAATGTTCGTTAATGGAAAGTTTCTCGAGTGGTAATTGCGTAAGATTTTTTTTGAAACTTATGCCGTTTGATATAAATATTTTTTTTTAATATTATTTTTAAAAAAATATGCCTGTTCTAAAACTGTTTTTTATTAGTAAGTCGATTGTAATATCTTTAAGTTAATAGAGTGTCAGTGACACGCGATCACATTATTATAATAGAACACGCCAATATCACGTTGAAATCACAGTAAACACTTTTAACCGATATCAAAAAAGAGGGCGTTCCCAATTCAACTGTATTTTTTTTTATGTATGTTACCTCAGAACTTTTGATTGAGTGGACCGATTTTGATGATTCTTTTTTTATTCGAAAGCTGATGCTTCCCGTCCCATATAAATTTTATTGTTGTTGGGCCCTTGACTTCAGAGATACATCAGAACCTTTTAAAATGATGTCGTCAACGTATACTGTTTATTAACACAAAAAATAAAAACTGTTTAACAAAAAATTAAACTGCCTTCAAAAATCACTAAAAACCAAAAAAAAAAAAATTTTACATTATCTATATACTGGTTACCAATTTTGGAGTCGATGCCAAATAAAAATTAAACATTAGTCGTTAAAATTGCTAGTTAAGCTAGATAAATACATGAACAATTAATGTTCATGTATTTATCTATTGGTAACCAGTATATAGGTAAAGTTAAATATTTTTTGGGTTTTAAAACATCCATTTACTCTGGATATTCATTTATTACTAGCTGACGTTAGCTGCGTATCGGCATGACAGTGACAGCAAATTTTTTAAAGTTTGTACTCAGGCTGTGAGTTTCATACATATCACTTATCCAATAATATTAAAAAAATGATGCATCGAATGAATCCCTCCCTAGCCAATTTTCGACCACCGCGGCCATTCTGAACGGTGATCAGCTAGATGCGCACGAGATTTTATAGTGTACAAGTGTGTGCGCAATACACAGGTGTACTCTCTGTTCCTTAACTCTTATAATGTGGTGAGTGGCGATCCGACATGACCGGAGAGAGATCGGATTTTTTTTTAATATTTAGGATTAGTTCAAATACGTTATTAAAATGGCGAAAGCTAGGAGGCTTCGTAATTCTACTATTATTCGTGTGTGTTTAAATATCACCGAGAATGTATTCATGTCATATATGCTGATACTTCTGGGACGCAAATATGATTTAAGACGTGGAATGCAGTAGTCATGGCTCTTTATATTTAATCGCAAATATAGATACGAAAAAAAACAGAAACACTAACAACCCACTAAGCCGTATTTCTTCACTATTCAACTAGCAAAATTCAGCAAGCCGAACAACGAAAAAATCTCAATAATTCACGTTCTTATGAACCAATCGTGCAGTCACGTGGCAATTTCGATTTCACATAGCACGTTATAAATATGTGCCCCCGTTGGGCATTCTGCACGCTAGCTCGACATGGTACGTGAAAAAATGAAATAAATTTTGTCACGGCGCGATCTGCCTGAAAGAGCCGTCTCGTCTTTGTCGCTTGTAATATAAAAGTGGAATGCCTGGTAGTGAACACTTAAAAATCGGTCAACGTGACGAGATTTTTGAACTATTACAATAAGTTATTTGTTTTAACGTGTTTATAAAAAAAAAAAAAACAGATCCAATTTACATGAGTGACTTCGCTGGATGTCTTTTGTTTGCGTGAGATCTTCCAGATGGTAATCTATCTCGTGTTACAATGTGCGTAAAGGTCATTATCCCCAGTACGGTAATCGATTTATATGAAACAACATAATATGACTATTGATAGTGACAAGAAAAGTTCTCTACTGTTGCCAATGTTGCTTATAAAGTGACATTAAGACCGTGAACAATGTTTACTTCGTCTTTCTTTCAATAAAAAAAATAATTAGTGACAAGACTGTGACTATGTTCGCCTAAAATTTATCATAGAGTTTTATCTCTTCGGATGTATGAATAAAAACATGGAATGACTATAGACTACGAAGACTACGAAGAAGAATTCCTGAAATAAAACTATTTTGCAGATTTTATATTATTATAATTAAACCCAACGTTTCAGACTTTGCAGCCTTCATGGCCATGAAAGGGGCTGAGGTGTCTGTCGTCCGAAAAGTCAAAGTTATAATATTTACCTACATTTTACAGTTGTACAAAATTTTTGATTTTTTAGCTGTTGACCGTCCAATTTACCCAGAACGAGCTCACAGTGCTTTGAAGTCCGGCAGCCGGTCTTCGAAAAGTCGTGAGAAAATTATAATATACAAAAGTGCGACCAAATCAGAAAATTATTTTATTTCAGCGTCTAACATTCGCGTAAACATAAGAAATCATTACAAATTCCTGAATCTCTAGAAGACCATCGAAATATTTTTCACAAAGCAATGAAACTGAAAATACGCCCGCCGTTGTAACCGTCAATTCGAACGATACGTCCTTACTTTCATTCTTATATGCATTTAGAGTCCAGTTCGAACAGGCGCTGACATTTCTCTACTTTATGTGACGTTTAAAGCATTATGCGGACCCGGTGGTCGAATTTTAAACTCGTACTAATGTCGTGACCAAAATGTACGTCGGTAAAATTTTGCGAAAGCGTATGAAAGGCAATGGTAATAGTGCGGGAAATTAACAATTTAAGAGTGTTGTTGCTGATGCGTTGCATGTAGCTAAATTAGAGTGTTGGTAATTTTTTTTGTGATGCTGTATTGGATGGATAAACGGGAGCACATTGTCATCTTTATTAGTAACTAGCTTGTGCCTGAGCATTCGCCTGCGTAAAAAGGTTTTCCGGGATAAATATTTTCCAGGTATATTATTTACCCCCTTTAAGATGTCGCCTATATTCCTATTAATGAAAACGAAATCAAAATCGGTATAGAACTTAATGTGATTAGCGCATTAAAATAAACAATCTCTTCGGCTTTATGTATTAGTATAGAGCCAGCTTCATACCATTATTTTTCGTGGACAGAAAGTCTATATTTTAAACAGAAATACGTTCGAATGCGTTCAGCTATTTAGTTCATTGACTGTATAAGAATCTGTTTCATTAGCACAGCTTATAAATAAAAAGTATTGGTAATATTAGTGTTGATTTTTTAATCATTGTGTAATTTCAATCAGAGGAATAACTCGTTAACCCATTTATTGTCGATCAATTTTCAAGCATTCGCCTGGAGTCTGTTGAGTGCGACCTTAATGATCATGAGATAACGTCTATTTTTGTTATTTCATTTTTGACAACTCGATAATACATGGGTCTTGTCATGGACACATAAAAAAAATCATACGATCACAGTTACCAGATGATCAATAATCAACCCATTGGTAAATAAATAAGATGCAAAATTGACTCTGTTCGGCGATGTGACAAAAAAATCAATATGGAGTACGTTGACCACCGTAATGGCGGTTAAAATAGAAAGAAAAAAGAAACCCGACCGGGAAAAAGGGTCTCACAGACGAGGAAATGTTTTGTTTTTATACGTTCCCCACTCTTACTTAATCGGGTTACATAATTTATTTAGCTTTTTTCATCATATCGTTTCATTATACGATATATCTATATGTAAAAATATACAATTCGCTTACTGGTTCCAAGTGACGACTTGCGGGTCTTCTTTTAACCTTTCACTACCTACCACCAGTTTTGGTCACATAACTGTCTACGCTATTTATTGTATAATTGCTCGTTTAACTTCCCCACGCCTAACCATCAATCTGTCGCTTTTTAAAACAACCTCGACAAACTTCTACAATTTATTTAAAATAAAAAAAAAATATCATTGTTATTCAAAGTAACCGACATAGTCCTTAGAGTTGCGAAACTCAAGTGGCAGTGGCCAGGGCACATAGCTCGTAGAACTGATGGCCGTTGGGGCGGAAAAGTACTGGAGCTGGAGTGGCGACCACGAACCGAAAGACGAAGTGTAGGCCCCCCACGAGATGGACCGACGATCTGGTGAGGGTCTCCGGAGTCCGATGGATGAGGGTGGCCCAGAACCGGTTCCAGACGCTACATGACGCTAAATGGAGGAGGCCTATATGCAGCAGTGGAAGATTCCCGGCTGAAATGATGATCATTGTTATTTTATTCTCGTTCTTACAACTCAAGAATATAGCGCAGGTTTTCTAAAAAAATATTTTGTCTCGCCTATGACACTGGTAAGTATAAAAAACAATATAAGCTTCAGAAAACAGGGCCGAGTTGACCTTTAAGTATTAGCGAAATGCCAACGAAATATTTTTACGTGGTCTTTGCTACTAGCGTTTAGAAAACTACATGGTAGGTTCTTTATAAGATCACGTGTTATAATGTTATGTATAATTCAAACGTTTTTGAAATACCGCATAACATCGAATTGCAAACGTATGTTTGTATTTATATGTATATACTTTTTAACTGGTTCTGGTCGTACTGGTAAAAGTAAATACTTATTTAATAATGGAAATTATAAACACAATTTTCAATTTGTATACGGCGTGCGAAAAAAAAAATGCGTAATAAATAATATACTTTATTTATATTGACACAAAGTGTAAATTTTATGAACAGAAATAATGAAACGCCACTTGTCAACGCGACTACAACACTGCGGCACGCGACTACCGTCGGAATTAACCGCAAAACCAGTTTTTGAGTACATCAAGTTTAATAGTTATTTGAAAAAATAAAACACATTCGCGTTTCGAAACCATAAAAAGAGAAAATAATAGAGTTCACAACACAGAAAACTTACGAAAATCTCTCTTAGACTTCGCTAGGGTGGCCGTGGTTGTGTGCTAGATCGCGGGATATTTCCCTGGTAATTAAAGACCAGCTTTTATTACCTTTAAAAAACCATCGTAAGTATCTACATAAGCTCCTAGGTGTTTTTTTAAATACTTCTACAACTATATTTTTACCTTGGATCTGATAGCTAATATATTTTACTCCAAATATAATGTCGACGATTTCAAGACGGTGCGTATGGCCCGCATTGTGCCGGCTTGTTTTAGTGGACGATCTCGTTGATCCAGTGGAGAATTAGGCGTCTATAGCATAATAGATAATAGGATAGTTGGCAAAGACCACGTCACAAATATTTTCGATGCGTCACAATATCCAACCTACGTACACCTGTCTTGCAGATCCTGAAACCTTCCTCATAAGATTTATATATTATAATAAATTATGTTTGAGGACTACATGACTTAATGAATTGCTAGGTTCATAATACTTTATAACCTATTTAAAAAAGAGGACTTCATAAATTCGATGTAAATTTCTTTATCTTCGTTACCTCACAACTCAGTCGTTTATAAACTGATTTGGAATATTATTTTTATATTTGAATGGATATGTTTGCAGATGCAGGTGCTATAGCAATATTTTAAAAACCGTTACAGTAGTTTGGATTTTAAACCGAAATAACTAGAATAAGTAAATTATACAAGTAAGCGAAATAGCGAATATTTTTTTGTCCATCACTTTTTCAATTGTGTTATTTATGTTGAGTCCATTTTTATTACATATATACATATATAGCATCACGGCTTTTGCCCTATTCATATACATACATAACCCAGGAATATCCCACTATAAACGGAAATAATATTAACAACAATCCCGAGGCGGTAATTTCCCGAGGCAACTATGGAGAGCAATCAACTTACTCGTATAATAGTTGAAAAGCTTCCATTTCTTCTGTGCGAGCCACACTCCAGCGCCCATTCGACTTTTTCAAAACACCACTAACGAGGCACTTTATACTCTGTCTCGCTCGCACTTCGCATTTTGCGGTTTTGTGTGAAAGAAACGACATTGAAGACGGCACTGTGTCACGACTGTAATGAACATGGCGTTATTATTATGCTCGTGAATGTTGTAATTTAGTTTATTGTGTGGCCTATGTTTGAAGAAAACTAAAGGACTTTTTGTAGTTGAGCATCTACTTCAGACGGCTCGTGCCAGAATAGACATAAGAATGTAATTCAGCTATAATATTCTTAATCTTACGTACGCAAAGGCACCCGTTATTGCATACTAGACTTTAATACTTTGGACGGTAGGATCTTTATTGTAGTACTCTATGTATAATCTTAAAACAATGAAGACGAACACTAAATCTCTACTATCGGTAGCTACGAGTTATGCTTTGTGCAAAATTTTGAATAAAACAATTATTCGATAGTAGTTTTCTTCGCGGTTTCACACGCATGAGTATTTCCTAGGATATAATAAGCTAATAGTATTTGGAGAGAGCGTAGTTTTGAATTAATCTTTTTTTTAGAATCATTACATTAATTATGCAGATCAGAGTACTCAATCAAAGAAAATAACATAATATTAGTACACTTTCTTTGCTGAACAAGAAATAACCTTTTAATTCTAAAACGATTTCGTGAGTAATACTAAAATTGCTATTATTTAACATGTTTATTTGGTTATCGAATTAACATGTTTATTTCAAACAGTCTTCTGTTTGAATTCCCATTTTTGGTCAACTAAAATTACAAACAAAATACAATTAATGTTAAAAAAATAAGATTTTATTCAGCCGTTTATTTGAATCAAACAAACAACGCTATTGTACAAACATTCACATAACGATTATTGTAAATAAAGCCCAAGGATAAACAAATACAGTCTATTTTAATGTTATCAGTTTCATTAAAACGTAACTAATTATGATCGAGTCTTATATTAAATTTCGGTTATTTATTATTAAAATAAAATTCGCTTTTTCCATCTTCTCTTGTGTAGGATAAAGTAGGGGTCGGTGGAACACACCTTTACATACATTTTATGGGAACGATGTGGCTTAGTAATAATGAATACTTGTATAATGTCAACCCGTTTGGGAATTCGATTCCGGGTAGAAACATAAGACAATCCATGTAAAGCGTAGATTGACTTAGAAATTGAATCCAGGACCTTCAGAGGCTATAAATTATGATGCCTCTAAAGCAATGAGGCGGTTACCATAATTCTTCATCTATTTTTCATTCAATATTCATCTTAATTATTCCTTGTATACCGCTACTGGAAAAATACATTTTCATGACACCCTTCCATTTATATCAAACCCACTCATAAAGATCACTTATTAAATTGATTTTCTGATAGTTTTTTTTTTTTTATTACGTTGTATGACGAGTCGAGTTTGAAGTCCGCCTGTTGGTAAGCGCTTCAACCGCCCATAAACAGTAAAAACACCATCTAACACCTTGAATTACTAAGTATTGTTTGGCCACTGCGCTCGTTATTTTGAGACATGAGATGTTAAGTCTTATAATGTCCAGTAGTTGCACTGACTTCTGGATGACATTTAGAAAAATCTATAAAAAAATTCAAATACCTGTCCAGTTGTGTAACATTTACGTGTCATTCTTAGTTGTAAAAGTGAAACATGTTGGACATATAGGTCAGTTTGTGTTACAGTCGGAATGCCGCTTATTTCGTATGTATGAGACGGATGCCTGCAGAGGCCGTATTTAAAAGCAGACATTTGACTGACCGCGCAACGAATGAATACTAAAACGGGAACTTTACGTCTCTCCCCCATCTGGAACTAGTACATTTTTAATGAAATTATACAGAAGCAAAAGAGCTACGAAATATCTGAGCATATTTAAATACAAAGATTCATAATTTCTTCATGACTGTTGTTGCGAAAGGAATTTATTATTGGAATTGGTGCGATAAAATATTATTTGTAAAATAATTTTATTGAACGTCCATTATCAGGCGAAATATGTTATATTTATATTAAACTAGCTTTTTCCTGGGGCTCCGTCCGCGTGAAAACGTTTTCCGGGATAAAAAGTACAGCACTCAGGAGTAATTTATCTTCCTACTAGTGAAAGAATTACAAAATAAATTTAGTAGGTTCAGGGATTAGCTTCTACAAACAAACAAACATTACCTCTTCAGAATATTTGTACATATAAATTATTTGACACCAGGAAACCAATTAACTACTGTTAGCTATCAATTTATTAATAGAGGGTAATTACTACTGACAGCACCGATCGAATCTCTATACAAGGAGTGGAAATCGAGCTGCTACATCATTCTGTGAACAGACGTGCGCTCATGAACATCGTCTTGGCACTTTAATGTTCTTTTAATATTTTGGTGACTACGTTTTGAAGGTTATTGCTAACGAGTATAAATATTGATTTTTGTTAACAATTTGATCATATTAACTATTTTTATGTAAAATTTAACTAAAGTATTAACACCATTAATTATATCAAACTAAAAGAACAATAAGTATACTAAAAAATCAATTCAACTTGATAAAATCAAAACCGAAATGTAAATTAATTTAATCTCATAATATCAGCCCTGCATTTTATACTGTCCCACTGTTGGGCACAGGCCTCCTCTACTACTGAGAGGGATTAGGCCTTAGTCCACCACGCTGGCCTATTGCGGATCGATAGACTTCACAGACCCTCGAAATTCCTATAGAGAACTTCTCAGGCATGCTGGTTTCCTCACGATGTTTTCCTTCCCCGTTACAGCAAGCAATAATTCACAAAGAATAGACACATATATTTTTTTTAAAAAAGTTAGAGGTGTGTGCCCTTCTTATTTGAACCTGCGGATTGAACTTAATCTTAGTACATATTTTAAAATCGGCAAGTCATTGTTAAGTTTATTCGTAATGGAAAACTCAATTATGTAAATTACTGTAAAAGGTGAACGCATATGCACGTTTAAGGTTAAGTAGTTAATAAGTACATATTATAGCACTATTACGTACGCACACTGTTGAAATATCAACTTTAATTTTGCAGGCTAAGTATACAATTTATAATGTACAATTCTTTTACAAAAAAAAGGTTCTGAATATATAGTCAGAGGGTCTTACTCCGTCTAGGTGGGGTATATCCGTCTTTTTGCAATCGGTGGCGAGCTTTGATAGCCGTATAGATAATTAGATAATTAATCGACTCTTTTGGCTATGTGAACATCAGAGCTGTCCTTCGACGAGAATGGCCCTAATTGCCAAAAAAAACGGATATGCCGCCATAGACGGAGTAAGACCTCCTGACTATAATATGTAAATAGATAGATAAATTTATTTTTATTTATTTATATATTACCATTACAGGTGTTACACCCAATACGATAATGATTTGGAGAAAAACAACAGCTTTCCTATTCTGGTAAAGGTCATCAGGGCAACGTAGGTATGTAAAGGTTCTGCCTACCTCTGAAATGTGAAAGGTGTGATACTACGTACAACAATGAAGGCAACAAAAACAACCTACCCTTCAACTCTAACATTATCACATTAAATAAACGTCCAAGACCGGCTAATACAATTTAAACGTGCGCTGTTTGTCCGGCTTCGGCGCGGAACCCTGGCACACTTCAATATGAAAATTTTATAAACGTGCGTGCCCACGGTAATTTACACCTCCAGCTAAGATTTTAATTCGGATACGTGGTATATATTTTTCCAAGCGTTGGCGTCATTCCCACGAGTAATTTACCTAATTATGCTAACAAACAGAACAAATTTAATGGCTTTGGTTATGAGTAAAAGACGGAATTTGGGACTTACATGTGTCTTAATGATCTCGCCACGACTCATTCAGGATTCCTTCGGCGCGGTGTCGTTACATTGTGGTTGAAGATGCCTCATCCTTGGATTAAGATCTAATAATGTCGAAGGTAACGGGATTCGTATTATAAATCCAGTTGGTTTAGATTTTGCATCTTTATAATAAATCATTTAGACCTTAGTTCGCCTAATACGGCGATAGTCTAGTTGACTGTGGAATGGACTGCCGAAACGAATGTCCGCAGGTTCAAAACCCATGGGCACACTTGTCTGACTTTTCTAAAAATGATGTTTGTGAATTATCGCTTGCATTAATGGCTAAAGAAACCATCACGAGGAAACTTACATACCTCAGAAATTCTCTATAGGAATTTTGAGAGTATGTAAAGTCTACCAATCCGCACTAGACCAGCGTGGTGGACTAATTCCTAATCCAGGTAGGACAGTATATAATGCAGAGCTGATAATAGTATTATTATACATTATCACACTTCGACCTTCGTGCTGAGTGTCTTTTTGCTATATTAAGTACTAAATTAAGTAGCATAATTACTATCTTGCGTGGGATTTTTTTTATATCCTTATTGAATGTTTAGTATTCGTATTAATAAGATCACAATTATTCAAAATCAAAAGAATATTATATTCTTGAGGTAAAGGAGTAACGTTTATCTTAAAAAATTATCTTCTGAATTTAGATTCGTTTATAAATCGTTTGGCCACTATAACAAGGTCTCACATAAGTTTTGACCTATATTACAAAAATGAGATTAAAAATTTTCAAGTTTTCAAAACTAGAAAAGGATAATTCATGCCTCTCCTTTATTTGCCTTTTGAGGTTATTGGAAATCTTCACTAAAAATACTTCGAATTTTGTGAAATGTTATATAATTCAATTTGCACATCAGATATACCATGCATCCTTATAATAGTGAGCCGGCGAAATGAAACATCCATTAACCATAAGAAACACAACACACTAAAACATCATTCATCACTAATGTAAACCATCTAGTTTGCAAAGAAAAACGAAATCACATTCAATCCATTAACAAAACCGGCTAGCGTCAAAACTGTCCCAGACTCTCGGCCTATCGTGTTCCATTCTTCATAACCCGCCACAGATTATTATTTTTAAAAAGGTCGCACAAATAAAGTCGGACGTTTCGCGAGATGAAAGTGTATCTACTCTTTATTTACTCCGAAAAAATGTCTTCGTATCTTTGTAGCATAATTTATTTTACTTCAAGTTATTTTTTACATGCTCTCAGACTTTGCCAAGTATTTTTTTTAAGATGTACATTATGTAAATTGGTAGCAACTTACAAGTTTTCGTTGGTATTTTTCATTTGCCATTCGAATTTTATGTACGTTTTTAGATAAAATAAAGTATTGTATTCAATTTACGCTAGTTATAATTTTTCTGTATCGAGCAAAAAAATTAAATAAAAATGATCTTAAATTTCACGTTAATAAAATATGTGTTGATTTTATATTATATCAACAAAACGCGATATCATCCGCTGCTTTTCAAAATTGAACACAAAATTCAATGAATAACAATAGATGAAAATGTATTCGAATATTCGACAATGAGTGTACATAACAGTGAATGATAATACTCAAAACGATGAGCTTAAAAAGAGAATATAAAAAATAATGTTTGTGAGACTTATTCACATCTGCGAAGTTCAGAGTCGTTGGGTCATGTCTTTTCAGAGGACTTGTGCGAGACAAATTATACAGAAGTCCTCTTTGTAGGGTGACCACGCCGCTGGTAAATATTTATAAATAGTTATTGAAGCGTCATAAAATACAGCAGGTCCTTTATCTTTATTATAGCTTCTTATGTAAAGCACAGTCACAGCATTTTTTATAAACCAATAGTAATCCTCGAAATTTGGAGTTGAAAGATGTTTGGATAGTAGTGAAATAAAAACCAAGCTACAGTTTAAAGCAAACTGTGTCATGGCAAAAAGTAGTCCATACACGGTGTGTTCTTAACAAACTTCTATTTAGAGTTATTTCGTAAACAAAGTTACTTTATGAATCCATATTCAAACATTAACGCCGCTGTCATATTAAAATGGCGTATGTTTTAATAACCTGTTCCAGGAAACAGAAAAAATGATTTTTTATAGTACTATGTAAAAAGATTTTTTTTCGCATAATTTAATATGTCTATTAAACCGTGATATCCATTAAAACACATTGTACACACATTATTATGATCGTTTTAATTAAAACCAAACATATAAACGACATTTTGATATGATATTTGTATCAAACGGATAAGTACATTAATTAACGTTCATTTTTGAAACCGCTCAATGGAAGGTATTTTTTTGCGTAGGTATTTTTTTCAAAAACACGTAAGCGACCATTGGTGACGTGCGCTCTGCTTCTAACACAGCGCAGCCGCCACAAACACGCCACATTTCATGACTACGTTTTAATAAAAAGAATTTTAAACATCGCGTATTGACCTACAATCGGCTGGTTCTCAGCCATAAAACATTTTCATGCGAACTTTCTAGTTAAAATATTAGCCGTACCAAAGTACTTAGTTAATTGGACGCGCAGCGGTTCTTATGGATTACAATTTACTGCCGGACTTTTATCGATAAATCCATTACGCGAATTTATTTATGAGGTATTTTTATGTATTATATTACGATATTTTTTATGAATATAGAACTTTGAATACAATATTTCGTGAAGCAAGAAAGAGAAACCTTGTTATGCTGGTTACGTAATCGTAACACAAGTACCAGGACCATTGAACAATAAAAATAAACAAAAACTATAAATAAAAATAAAACAAAAACAATAAAGGAAAATTAAAGTCAACATAACTCCACGTTACAGAATCTTGATCAGCAAAAAATAGAAACAACTAGGGTATTCGCAAAAAAATAAAACACCAGCACTATCTCGTCGCAATAAAACAAGAAACACTAAAAAAAGAGAAAATCTCACACACCGCTCAACGCTTGGCCTCCTCAAAAGATAGTCAGCTAAGGACGCGGCATTCAGTGCAGAGCTTTCCGCGTCTCTCCGCGTTTCCCATTCATTGTGATGATTGCTGCGCTCTCATTACCATGGACCGCCGACTTTTCACCCAGACGACCGAGCGTGAACGTGCTTTTTTTTCTTTCTTTTTTTTTATTTTTTTTTTCATGTCGAATAAAACATGACCGAAAGGAGTGTTTATTCTCCTGATGAAAAATGACTGTTGCTCAAACATCGCGATTGCGGCAAGAGGTTTTTAATTTTAACTTAACCCCGCCGTTGTAGTAAGTTTTTGCACTTAAATATTTATTCCTGGAATGTTTGAATTTATACAGTCCCTGTTGTTTTGCATTTTAATACTTCGCTTATTAAAAGCAAAAGAATGAGGGTATTTTAATCTTCTTTTGCTTTCGAATAAAACACTGGATTTAAAATACTGACACATGTAGAATAGATCTCACTTTACAATATAATCATTTAATTGATATATAAATACTATCGTTCTTGGAAAGTTAGAAATCAGTTCATTCTGGAATAAATAGAATGTTTTATATGCAATATATATCTAAGGCATGATTTATTAAACTATGATTAGTTCGAAGATTAAAATCCTCTGACTTCACCATCGTTAACTGACAACATTGTTAATTTATTATATACAATCTAAGTGAACAATTCTATTTTGCAGCGATTTGTATACCCAATCGATTGTAACTTGTTTTGTGTGAATAAAATAAATTAAAAAAAAAAAAATGATCTATTTCACGTCCATTAAACTCAATGCCGAATTAAATGCAATGATACCAAAGCCAAAAAAAAGGAGCACTAGTAAAACCACCAAACTAAACAAAATCGTCATGCACATATTCGTATGGAGAGTACTTGCATACACAGCGGCCACCTGATTCCGTCTCAAAAGAGATCAAAGTGTGCCGGCGAAGGACTTTTTAAACGAGCAAAACATGGAGCAAAGTTAACAAATAGTGGTTGAAACGTCAAAAGAAAACGTGAGCTTAAATCGCTTTAACGTTCCACAGGATCCCCTTTGATTATAATAGTGTTTTTATTCTTGTTTACTATTGTCCATAGTTTTAAATGTGCAGCACGAAAAGAAAAAGAATGTTGCGCGTTCTTCTGTGCTTTTTACAGAATGTAATTTGCTTTTGCTATTCTTAAGCTTCCATTCAGTTTGGAGGAAAGTAGTTTCGTTAAACTAATGGGAAGGAGTGGGGTGAATTCAATAAACTACTCTATTTAGGGAAGTCAATGTGTTGGTGAGTAATGTATTTACGAAAGTATTCAGTACATCTATGTACCACTGCATTTTTTGTAAGCCAGGGTCGAAAATGGCCTCCATTTTTATGAAGCTGAAATATAATGCAGTATTTCGAAACCATAACAAATTTATCGAATTCAATGATGGATATAAAAATGAAAGTTAAGTTAAACCTAAAATAATAAAGGGAAGAATGATTTCTTATGTTCTCATAAACTATTTTGCAAAATTAAACTATTACCGGCGATAGTCTAGTTGGTTGTGGAACGGTCTGCCGAGACGAATGTCCGCAGGTTCAAATCCCAAGGGGCACACACCTCTGATTTTTCTAAAAAATTATGTGTGTATTCTTTGTGAATTATCGCTTGCTTTAACGGTGAAGGAAAACATCGTGAGGAAACCTGCATACCTGAGAAGTTCTCAATAGGAATTTCGAGGGTGTGTGAAGTCTACCAATCCGCACTAGGCCAGCGTGGTGGACTAAGGCCTAATCCCTCTCAGTAGTAGAGGAGGCCCGTGCTCAGCAGTGGGCAAAAGTATGTAATACAGGGCTGATATTATTATTATTAAACTATTTTCCGTAGGAATCGTCCTGCCTAGGATGATTCGCGAGACTATTGAAACTAAAAAAACATTCAAATTTCAATAGAAAAGATAGTTGGTAGCATGCACAGGCCTAGGATTCAGTTCTACATTTATTTAAATAGGAACCCAAAAGACCGGCTGCTAGGCTTTGTGACAAGACACTGTGAGCTCATTCTGCGTAGATTGGACCACTAACTACTAACTAAGCTGAAAACAAATTAAAGGTTGTATAGATGTAAAATGTAGGTATATATTGTAACTTTGACTTTGCGAATCAGTCAGTCAGTCCGCCCCGCGACTACGACGGCTGCAAAGTCTTAGAAACGACGGAAAAAAATTAGGATATAAAAACCGCGGTAGAATTCGAAAAATGGTTTAATTTTGATGTCTAACATTTGCGTAAACATAAGAATTCATTTTTTGAATATTTAAGACGTCGTCGCAAGCGCATGTACGGAAACATTATTAAGCTATTTTATTAATAAAAATATTGTATGTTTAACAACGTAGGTTATATTGATATCACAATGATTTAAATGACCACTAAATATATCATGCTTTAATTTGAAACAATCAATCAAAACCATGTTAAAATAATTTGTCAACATTCCGCACGCATTTTACTCATCATTCCAACCATTCACTCGGATTACAATTGCTATTTTAAAGGAGACGTTATTGTTTTATTACGTAAAAGCAAAGCAATAATTGTTTTCAACCCTGTACTGTCTATTTCGAAGACCGTTCCCGGAGATTCCCCTGAGAACATCTCAACGCTGGTCCAGGATCACAAACCCCCATCCATTTGTTACTCGTTACACCACCCCGGTCCAGTAAATATAATGAATAATTAATGTGGGGGAAACCACCGGCATAATTATATCTTGTTTTTGGGTAAAAGTGGGCCAGCGGAGGTTGGTCGGTATGAGTTGATAGATAATTTATTTGGACTTCTTAATGTATAAAAGGTATTTAATGCAATAATCGTGTTAATACTTTTAACGTTATTTTATCATAACTGGAATGGTCTATTACTTATACTAGAGAATTAATATTGTAAATTATTTATGCTTAATTCAGATCACAGCTATAATTAATTTGAAATGTAACGTATTTAAGGCGTCGAAATCAAGAGAAATAAAATTTTATCCGTACGTGTTTTACATATCGGATTTTGTTTTACCGTCCATATACTAATCAAGAGAGACATATTTTTTTAAAGGCATTTCCTCATTGATCTGTAAATTGATGAGTTGAATAGAGTTAAACCCAATTTATTATGATATTGTGTTTAAAAGTTATTCAGTGTAGTTTGGAATGTCTATTCCGAATTTTAATATAAATAATATTAATATATAATAAGGCCTTGGCAAATCGTTCCCTTTGAAGAATAACGTGGCACATTATTCCTCAAAGGGAACGATATTAACCACTAACACAGAACGTATTTACCACTAAACACATTTAACTATAAGTATTAGTCATCCAAAATTTTCATAATCTTGAATTAAGTCATAAGTGTTACGTATTTTTTAATTTAAAGCAGTAAATTTTAAGTGTCTTCCAACTATTCCATCAAAAATGCAAATAAATTAGATGACTTTATTGAAAACATAAATATCACAAAATGTTGAAGATTATAATATTTTTCCCTATTCTATCCGAAATTTATGTTTCGAATCACTAAATATTTGACAAAAACCCTCGCACGGAACTTACATTATAATTCACTTAATTGCACATAATAGAATCACACAGGTTTTCTGTTAAGACCAAACAAAAAAGTCTAACATTAGTGTCGATCTTGAAAAATAAATAATATTCCTGTATTCTACTAGATCTTCACAAAGAACATAAATTAATAAATTTGGCCCTGTTATACTTGTTGTGACGGTAATTTAAGACTTGAACCACAACTGACCTGTTAAATATGAATGAGTGTCGGCGTCACCGTAATTTGAACTTCAAATAGTTATGAATTAATTTCAGCCAATAATATTGAGGAAACAAGGACGTCACAAAACAGATACTTGCACACGACGAACGTGTCCAAGCTAAAAACGGGGACTTGTTATAGAACGTGTCAATTCACCACGAAAACAATTACGGGTACAAACGGGAGTAGAAAATTTACATAGGGGGCGGTAGCGACGCAACGCTCCAGCATCGCCGCGGGCGTCCGGGGTCCCGATTAAAATCCCTAAAATACACGTCAACGTGTTGACGTTTTGATGAGGCGAAATAAATTGTGCCAGGGCGAATAGATGCCCCCGGGGCGAGCGCGTGCCCCAAGAAAATGAAGGCAATCAACGCAGCCCCGCGGTGGAATTTTTTTTTTCGTTTCAAAACTGTGATGTGCACAAATTTTATCATCATCGGGCGTGAGGTTCCCGAGTTTGCGGTACTTTTACGTTTCGCGCCAATTTGCGAGAATCTGCCACGAGTCGTATTTCAGCATGTTGGTTGGACGTTTCAGGGTTTTGCACATTTTTGCTGAATCCGATTAAAATGGCTTCGTTGACACAGCATTTAAGATTGAACATACTTTTGTGAAGAAAATTTTAGAAAGCATTATTTAAGGCCGAGACTTATTAAAGCACAGTTTCAATCACTTTTGCGTTAATATACAAAATAATACTATACTGAGTTCGTGGCTATAATGGAATCCTTGCAACATATTTGCTAACATTTGACATTGGCTGAATCAGGTGCACGGCAATGAAACTAGAAAGTATTTTACCACAGCTCACCACAAGGAGACGCCTCGCAACACACGATCGGAGCAAAGATATCGCTATTTGCGTCTGCAAAATCCCAGAAGTTAAATGAAAGTTAATACCTACTGAATTCGTTCGTATTATACTTACTTGAACAGTTGACGGATTATGATGAAAAAATATTTGTTTTTATCCTAAGTAATATAGGTTAAAGTAAAAAAAAAACCTATTTACCTATACGGCTATCAAAGATGTCTTTAGATTAGAACGCCCGTAATTGCAAAAATACGAATTCATCTTCGTAGACAGAATAGGGCCCTTGATTATGTTATAATAATTGTTTCAAGATGTCAAACGCACTAATTTATAGCTTGAATAACGAAAGGTGGCGAGTACAACACATTCACAAGATACGCGTGTGTTGTTTAATCAATGAATATATTATGACATCAATCGCCACGATCACGCACTGCTCAAGCATTAAGAAAATCAAAAAACTCTGCACGATATTTTGTCACTATCGTGTATAATACTGTATTGGTTTGAATAATGGAACGTGACGGCTTTCGGTAAACAGAACTTTGTAAATCAAAGTTGTGATTATTAGTATTTATAGGTAGGCTACGAAGCAACGGATTTGAAAACTCGACTTCAAACTTTTCTCTCTTCTTACTTTACATTGAAGTGTCTTAACTTCTTTTACCTCAAAAAAACTATATACCTTTATTTTCTGCATTCCATTTCTTTATATTTTATCACTATTCATATTTCAACTTGAAAATTTCGAATGTTTGAACTGAGAATTAAAAGAAAACTTATTAACAAATCATGATTCAACATGAAAAGCATTTTCATTTGGATTTCAATACAGCTGTAAGTTTTCGTTTAAACACCGAGGCATCGCTTTAATGAAAGAAAAATAATAAATAAGCGCCTTTAGAGCCAGAACTTTGTCGGCGTAAAAGCAAATAGTCATTTTTTAAATACCGAGATAATGATCTGATTTGCTGAGTTCTTATTTATCTTTTAATATATATTATTTTTACGGCATTCCTAATCTTGTGTGAATTCATAGTTGTTGCTGAGAATAACAGAATTATTTTAGTGTTTTGTTTATAATTTATCTTTAAAGATTTTTTATAAAATATAATTTTCTAGTTATTTTAACAAAAAAGTGAACAAAAACACAATTGAGTTTCTCTGTAAGAGAAGATTTAGTATGTTAACTGCACATGATCTATATCAATAAAACTATGTAGTAAAAAACTCAACCTGTAAAAAAGGAAACATTTAATGTTATTAATATTAATGTCGATTCTAAAATCACAATTAGCTTTCCGAGCAACATTCCCTGACTCCAACCTCTCCTGTTCCTTCTAATCACAACACCCAGGAGGTTTTGACTTACAAATAGTATATGATACCAGTTTGCAATGTAGGTCCCCATTCCTTTTATCTATGAAAGATTCTCTACACGTAGGTTAACTAAATATAAAAGTGCCTAATAATATAATATCAGTCCTGTATTATACACTGTCCCACTTTTGGGCACGGGCCTCCTCTACTACTGAGAGGGATTAGGCCTGAGTCCACCACGCTGGCCTAGTGCGGATTAGTAGACTTCATACACCCTTGAAATTCCTACAGAGAACTCCGCAGGTACGCAGGTTTCACAAAGAAAACGCACATAATTTAAGAAAAGTCAGAGGTGTGTGCCATTGGGATTTGAACCTGCGGACATTCGTCTCGACAGTCCGTTCCACAATCTACTAGGCTATCGCCACTTAGTGTGTGTGTGAAGTGAAAAAAGTGCCTAAGCTTGAATCTAATTACCTTAATTTATTTTTATGTTTCGCTTTTCTATCTTGTGAAGCCGACATTTTATATAGTCGACTTTGCACTATATTTGTTACATGAATTAATTTTAATAACAGCGTAAACCTTCCAGAGATTCGTCAAACTTCATAGATCGATGCCATTTACGAAGCTGGCTTACAGGAGTTACAAAAGTGATTATGAACGCGGCATAATATCACATAAAAATCAGTTAACACCATTATAAAGCGATACCATGTGGAATATTTTGTATTCCCATTTTGGTTCAGCATATGCTCTATATTACATTCTTTAGTTGAATACGCTGGTGACTGTTCGCACAGCACGTCCTGAAATATGACATCCCTGACGTTACTACTATTTGGCGCTTATGTGAGATTATACCACGTCGGGTCGCGACATAAAGTACAGAAAAGTGTTACGGGCGTTAATGTGCGGTAGAAAGTAACCGAGCGTTCGGTAAAGTGTTAATTGGGATAATTTTTTGCGAATTGCTAGAATTTAGAAAAGTAGACATATTGGGAACTATTTTTGGGAATTTTTAGTGTAATTAAAATCTAGACGGGCGAGAGTCATAACACAACGAATACAAGCCTACGTAAAAAAATATCGTGAATTGTATTTCCACATAAAACAATACTTTACAACCCCCGCCGTCGCCTGCTCGCATGACAAGATAATGATGGCATATAAAAAGCTTTTTGCTTTATTAAATCACTCATAAAACAACGGAATAGAAACGATATCAAATAGCACGCCCGCGTCGGATAATTTCAAACTTGAGCAATTAGAATGAAATTACCGGCGGCAAATTAACTCTGCATAAATAATATTAATTAGAAATTTAATACTTAGTGTTGATACCGTTAAAATACGCATGTACCTACAGCAAAGTTTAATTATGTGTAACAAAACAAAATAAACATATAGTTAAACGCAGTTTGTTTGCGTATTCATTTAAGTATTTTTGAAATATATCATATTTTGAAATGAAATTAATATTCATGTTTGTTTTATGGTGAAATTTAATTTATTAGAACTAAATTTTAATCAAAGTATAATATAATATTCGTTAACATACAAATTGATATCAAATAAAGGACGATAATACAAAAAAATTAAATGCGAACAATATTTTCACCGCAACGTGTAACCAGCGACTATCATTTAAAAAAATACGTAAAAATAAACAAGATGCTATACGTAGAAAAATCACACACACTTTAATATTTGTAGTGATTAAATAAATCACTACAAATTATTACATTATTCAAATTACACTACGCACTTCTTCTTAAAAAAAGCATAAAACTGATAACCGAGTTACATAAACCATTAGCAAGACTCCATATCTCCACAGGTAGTCGTAGCGGCGACGCTACGGTGGAGAGAACTCAATTAAACTTTATACAATCTACGCGCCATCGCTTCGATCTCGACTCTACGGCGATCATCATTGGAAATATCGTATTTCGCAACGGGACGGCAATGAATGACAGAGTTTCTGGAACTACTATGTTAGGAGTCAAAGGTGAAATATCTTTGTGTTTTGTGATAGTCTATTTGTGTGTGTGTTATGTTTAGAAAAAAGAAAACTACAGGTTGTCTTGTTGGTTGTCGAATTTGCATTTTATTTATATGAGCATAACTATGCCTACCGTACACACAATGTATTTAACTTGCTTGTCGATATGTTATTCAGCTTTACTTAGCATCGGGTGCTGTTAAGCCAATCTACATTGCCTTCGGCATAAAAAAAAGACATAAAGGATTCTCTTTTCGCTTTAAATATGGATTCAGTTGACAATCAGTTGACAATATAAACACACTAATAACATTATTCCGCAATAGTGCTGCTGACTTAGTATCGATAAACAACGTCGAATCGTGAGCAAAACCTACCCGGCCTCCTTAGAATGTCTCAAAAAAGCAACTAGTATGTCGATGTTGTTTAATTGTAATCTCTCTCGGCCAGTCACAAACAATATTAATGAATGATCGAGAGACCAGTGCATCAGTCATGTGTGCGTCTCTCAACCCATCTCAATGAAACGACACGGAGTCGTATCGTGATTTTTTATCACATTCTAAACACACAGAATATTTTATCAAGAAATGAAAATGAAATCCCATTTATCATCGCGAAAAGCCACAGCAATGGTAATAAAACAACTGTCACATAGTCAGACAAATATAAAAAAGATTACACCGTTCGACGCCACAGCGCTTGTCCCAGGGGATAAAGGGTGGAGAGCATAATATTATTTTAACTAAACCGAACGTCACAAACGCCATCCCTCCGGGAAAGTGCGACTGCGTGGCCGCGTATAATGAGATGTCCGTGCCAATTTTAGATTTGCATAAATGGGACAACATTTATTGAAAAAAAAAAAATTGCTTGAAAGCATGTGAAGCGAGTAAACTATGACGTCGTACGTGTGGAGCAACATTGTCGTAAAATAAGACGCTCCTTAAACATATTAAAATGGTCATGTGATAAACTAGTAAATACGGTAAAGTCTTTTCGGCAAACTTGAGCGAAATACTGACTTACTTACCACCTTACTATTAAACGATTAATACGTCGATAATAGTTTTTTATGTTTTGTCTCGCTATGTCAACTGACATTTACCCTTCGAGGAAGCAGGACAAAGCGTTGTTTAATTACAAACATAAAAAGCGCTTAATATTAAGGCGCTTAGGGTACAGTTTTGTAGGGTAGGGGAAGAACTATGAAGTCCTAAAGAGATATTATATATAGCTTAGGAACATGGCTTTGATAAAAAACTCCATTGTACGAAATCTCTTTATGCTGCCAGATGTCTTTAGTATTAAAATTGTTATAATTAAATAAGTGAAGCCTAAAATATTAGTAGTAGTACCGAGAAACAGCACAATGTACAAGAGATATTTATATATAAAAATATTTTAATATTTTCAAAATATATCTAGTACAAACACAGAAAACCCAGGAATTTCTCAAAAATATGTAAATATAGTGCATGCAGTTAAAACAAATTCCACGATATACTTATTATTTTTACGTATATTTTCCAACACCAGTTTTTCAGAGGCGCAGTTTTTTTTTATTATTTCTAATAATATTGTAATTATAAGTGGAACATGGTACCCGAGCATGCATTGTATTATATTACGCACAAAACGAAAGCAGGTTAACGTTCGTTGTTTCAATTTGTATCAAAGTAATCTAGCCTCTATTATACAGGATGTCCCAGAAAGTAGTGTCAAGCGGAGGTCCAGAGATAGAGCACCCCTTCGGGTATCCGAATCACCCCCATGTATGTTCCGCGCTTTTTCATAGTTTTCGAGTTATGAATATTTTTCAGAATTTTTGAGAATTATCGATTTGAACGATTAAATGTTTTCTGTTTAAAAAAGTAGATGACTTATTCGAGATTTTTTTATTGCAACTAAATTTTTATTAGTTGTACTTTTTTACTTAAAACAATCAGCTTTGTAACTTTAATGAAAATGATGAAAATGTTGGTGTAAAGTGAAAAACTTACGTTCTATGAATTATAACTTAAATTTTCTTCTTTAAATTAAAAAACTAAACAGATGACTTTGTGGTTCTAAGGTAGGTCAAAAACTTCTACAGACTATTAACTTACAATATCTTTAAATAACATAGTCCTTCATGGGGGCTATTTTGGCTAAAATCAGCCTTAAAAGACAGCAAGCTGGAAATAATTAAAATTTGCCATTAGATTGCAATTATTTTTTTGACTTATTTTCACTCCTAAGGTTAATTAGTTTGTAAACTAACCGAAAATGACTGCAAGAAAGCTATAAGTAAAAAAATTGGCATATTCTTGTGTTTAAGTTTAATTAATTTTGCATGATTCGTTCTCGTGGTTTGAGGGTTGTAAAAGTGGGTGCAACTCTTTTACCTGCAATTACAATGGGCCGAACGGATAAGAGACCGAATTATTGCTATCTTTCTCACTTCAAATAAACTAAATAAAGCTTTTGTCAGCGCGTGTTATATTCCTGTAAGGTGAACGAGGCCTTATAATAAATCGATGATTTATTTGACAACATAAACTAAAACTTTCCATGGGTAGGTATAACTTCAAAGAAGATAGAATTTTATACAGCAAATATCACCAAAATATCTTTTTATTTTTTTATTCGGGACGACAAATCACCCCACTGCTCCTGATGGTAAGTGGAGTGGGGTCCAATAGAATGTCGACTAACGAGAAATGATTACCCCTAGGCAGTCGACACAATTATGCCGGCTTGTTGGAACCGGATTTACAGCTGATCCAAGAACGCAACACCCTTACGTGGGCCACTACGGCAGGTTTTAACACGTTGCGTACGGTGGTCGCTATCCGGGCGGATATCAAATATATCTTACCACCGCTAAGAATATTACGTATTTCTTTAATATATTTTCAAAAAATAATATTACATACCTATTTACCGCATATCTGCCAGTAAAATACTAAATATATGCTGGAGGATTTATTTAAAATCTACTTACAAAATTCTCTACAAAAAACAACTTTAAAATCCAACAAAAATTACTAACTGACAATGATTCATACAAAAAAACCACATTATCTCATCTTAAGCCGATATGTTTGCCGCGCTGGTCACCAACACCAGCCTAAACTGGTCTCTGCTTTATTCCGCAACGATTCGTCGTCGCGAGAGGTTTACAAATCCCCAGAGTTCAAACCAACTGGTCATGTTTTACAGCGGTTGCGTGGATTTCAACAAACAACTTACAGTACGAACGTTTGCATTAACTTTTATTGCTTTTTATCTTTTTACTTGCGACCGACCGCTGTAGTTATGAGAGTGGAGTTATGTTGTTCGAATTTTAATGGACATTCTGATTCGTTGTGTTTGTGATGTGAAATAATGGAGTTTATTTTCATTTTTATCTCATTCTATTGTAATAAACGCATTTAGAATTTAAATATACGTAATTTTATCAAGAGGCAAATAGAACAGCGCATAATACTTAATACTTAAATTATCAAATCATTATACAGTCGCCTATTAATATTAAACGCATCGATAGTTCGAAAACTCGATTATTCATAATGAAAATCTCAATAAATCAAATAAATTTATAATTATTGAAATTTGATTATATATCGGAAAATGATAATTAATTACTTTCGGTTTCTTTCAAGTGAGTCTTTCAATAATAAAAATTACAAGGTAACAGTGCACTATTTTGGCGTCCGTCGAGCGCTCAACCTCTCTCCAATATCGACCACGATCTAACTTTAGCCTGCATATTCGTGCCATTAGGTTCAATTTAGTTATAAAATTATTCCATTGTAACGTTGTGTCCACACTAACGTTTAATGGCGTTAGTTTGTCGCATTCATAAAGATGAAACGTAGGCCTAGCACAATAATTTGACAACATTTGAGAGATATAAATTATTGCGTATATTTATGACTGGCTCGGTGGCGTAGTTGTATTGCATGTACGATACGGCAGCGCTCTGAAATCCTGGGTTGAACTTCCGGGTCGGGCAAAGTGGATTTTTTGCTCAATATCAGCCCAGAGTCTGGCATTTGAGCCCGATATGGCGATAGGCTCGTTCCCTATCACATCATGCGACGGAACACACTTGGCGACAAGTGGGTGCCCTGGTTGCGCTTCTGCATACCCCTTCGGGGATAAATGCGTGATGATGTGTATGTGTGTGTACAATCGTGCTATTGAGTAACAGAGGGACATAATACGCGCTTGCACTTATTGTAAATAGGCATAATACGGAGTGGGTTCGTACATAACCGTAACACAGGCGTACGTCGTAAAAATGCGAAATGTCCTTATGTTTTTCTCAGTATGCATTAACTCTCATAAGTGAACGAGAGAGTGTGTACTCAGAATCCGGCCTTAATATTTTATCACATTACCTAGTTTTTGTTTCGTGATCTTTCAGATGGTTCCTTATTGGAGCGAGGCGGCGGTGTTGCTCTGTTTATGAATTATTTATGTGTGTGAGTGGGGAACAGTGTTGTCGTGTTGTATCGAAAACTAGATAATCGTTTTAGTTAATGTTTAAGACACGAATCTGCGTCGAAAGTCGATATAAAGAGTTATATCGACTCTTCTGACCCAGGTTCTTGTATTTATAAGCGTAATTTAGTAAGTAGCAACGATCTGTCGGTGAGCCTCATAAATATGAGAACCACCAGTGGAGGAGAACATCATTCGGTGCAACTACACTTAATTTTTACAGGTTGTTGCCCGTGTAACTACTGGACATAATAATACTTAACATCTCATTTCTCAGGATGGCGAGCGCAGTGGAATCCCAAACCTTACTTTCTGGTTCAGGGTGTTGGATGGTGTTTCTACAGTTTATGGGAGCTAATTTCGCTTACCTTCAGGCGAACGGCAAGCTCGTCTCGTCATTCAAAGCAATAAAAAAAAAACACACACACACACATATGCCTTTCATATCAGAAGGGGTAGGCAGAGGCGAAATAGATGCACCAACTTTCCGCCCTGTGTATTCCATCCCATAATGCAATAGGGGCGAGCCTATCGCCATATCGGGCACACATTCCATACACCGGTTTTATATTAAATACAAAAGCTCAATATCACTTTGACCGACTCGTGGATCGAACCCGAGTCCTCTGCACTGCAGGCGTACCGTAATAAAACTAAGCCCCCAAGGCACTTCAATGTTAATTTATTTAGAAAAAATAACGTCGTTACAATAATATGTTACTTGACAATATAGCATATAAATAATATTAACCAAAGATAACTTTAATACAATTATTGAGTAAGTAGCTTTAGCTCGCGGCTCCGCCAGTGTGAGAAAATTTTCCGGGATAAAGTTTTCCAGGATAAAAGTCCCGCTACGAATTTTCCCGGAATAGAAAATACTGTATGGAAAAAAATGCCTTCGCATAAAGTGCGTCTTTATACTAGTATACTATTATAATTAGACTGAAAGATATGTTCAATTATTACCAGTAGATCCTGAGATTAGCGCGTCCAAACCAACACACAGAAACCCTTCAGCTTTATATAATAGAAGATAAATAATATAATCAAAAATTACATAAATTCCCTTGCTGGAATTTATGTAATTTTTTTTTGTTTAATGTAGTCATGTGACTAATTAAAATTGTGCCAGAAATAAATCTTTCTTTCTTTTATTCTAATCATTTAGTAGGTATCTATCAACTTTACATCCTTCATAACCAAGGTAATCTTGAAGTTTGACTTATCCGGCAGACTCCATGAAAATAATCAATAGCAAAATCTTTTTAGCATCCAAGAGTATCAATACCGGTAATGTTTCGGAATAACGTAGTCGATACTACAATCAAAATCGACGGCAAATAGCTTAGATCAACGTTTCTACAACGCTGTAGGAAAATCTCTCTAAACCTTTTATGTTTTGTCGGTTATCTTAATGCTCGAAATGTACGTTGAAATAGGAAATAATGACAATAATAAATTGCGCAGTTATTTGTTATTATTTTAAGATCTTCAAGAATATTTCCTTTGGATACAACTTAGAACAAAGTTTGTATTAACGAGGCCTTGAAAGGAAATGAGAAGTTAATGGTAACTTGTTGTTTAAAAGTAGTACAAATTATCATTTGCTCGCGGTCTTTTTCGCTTGTAAACCTTTTTTTAGCCGATAATATTCAGTTAATCTAAGGTTTGGTTTACTGATGTGATGTTTTACATCCAGTTGTATTCAGCGTCATTTATAGGTACGCAGGCATTTCTATGAAACATCATTCCAGACTTTCATAAATTATATACAAAAGCGCCAGAAAAAAGGTCCAAAACCGAACATAAAACACACAAAAAAAAAATTGATCGCGAGCGGCGTAACCTCTCCTAACATTTATATAACCTGAACGACTCGAAATCATAAAAGCGGATACATAAGGAATAATGCACATGCATCGAAAGAGACGAATCTAAACATAGTTTCGAATTCTGTCCGTCAGCGGTATTGAAACTGTTGGGTTGCACGGCGCTCAGAATACATAATGACACAACTTAGACACGCCGATGCGATATTCAATTCAGTATGCACGTATGCGGAATGTATCGGCATTATTACGTATGCGGTGGTTAACATTGATTGCACGGGACTTTTCTTTTAAAAGCTTTCGTGAGGTGTTCGCGCGTGCTACTCAATGACAAAGTTGGGTTTCTTTTGAAATTTGTGTGACTTAGAATGCCTCAATATTACGTTTTGTGACGTCACATAAAACCATTATTGATAGTACTTCAGTAGCTCGTAATATGGTAAAGTATAGTAAGTTTTTCATTAATATATCGCCTTTAATTTTTTTTAAACCTAACTATGTTTGTCAGCCTGACAAGGGCCAGCTTATACAAACACACCGGACTTTTGGATAAGCGCTGTAAGCGCTCGCAACTCTTGAAATATCGCTGGTGGCAGGATTATATATTTTATATCGGCCGGTATAGCGACGAGGTGTTAAAACCCGCCATGGTGTCCCACTAAGTGTGTCGCGTTTCGAGATCAGTCTGTGTACGTCGACTGCCGAGGGATAATCATCACGTGTACGCCACATGGGCATCTCATTGAAAACCAGCGCTGCAGTATTATATAGGTGGTATTGCAGTATATAGCTGAGTGGGAGGGTCATTGTTGATGCAATAATTGTTTATGTTATGAAGGATTTGTGATTTAAATTTTTTGTTTGTTCATATATATATTATTTAACCTCACTCTATATACGAACAGGGGCCTAATTCTCTATCCCGCACGTTATTTTGACAGTGCGTAACAAGCACGTTACACAACGCGTCATGCTTAGGACTATAGAAATTTGGCTTACAGAATACCATTCCACGCACATTTCTCGAAGATAACATGACACGGCCGCGTTACGCGTTTACACTATCACACAGAATAAGGGCCCAGGTGCTTTGGAGTCACTTTGCCCCGCACGTATAAAAATGCGTTTCATCTCTCAGACAAAAATGTCATCTACAACTAGAAATATTCGCACAAACACTCTATCGCTTGAGGAATGTATTAGAACTACTCATTCCACAGACATTAGAAATGCATACGAGCGAATAGGTCAGTTGCACAGTTTCTGCATAAGGAAGCCAAATTTCAAGATGTCTCGTAACTCGACGTAAATGTATGTGGGAATAATAACTGCTGTACATAGGTATTACGCCAAAATATTTTATTAGTCTTTATGATACCTGCTTTACCTTGAACCGAACATAGCTGCCGACATGTGATAAGCCCTTTGCCCAGTGGCGGAGGGTGACATTTTCTAGAAGGGAACCCGACACAACATTAGGCACTAATAATATTATGCATAAATGCGTTTTGCAAGGCGTTCTAATTTCAATTAGATTTAATATAAATTACGGAGGGAAACCGGCAGAAGTCGAGTTGTAACGACTCTTCCCATTGCCTCTGCATATCCATGAAAATGTAAAAACCCTGATGCATACCATAACATCATACACAAAACATCTCCATTTCAGCCTAAAGCTTTCGAACTGACTACCGATAAATCGGATATTAATATAACCTTCACAGATCCATCCATTTGTACTATCAAAGCATAAAACAACGCGCGGTAAATCCGATAGTCGCACAATATTTTCGACGAAAAAATCGATGTAGTGAAAAGTCGACGGATGTAGAGAATTCATTTCAAACGCACGCTCCGGAACGAATTGACTGGAGCTGGTTACTACAGGCGGTGCCGCGCGTGTGTAAAACAAAAGGAACAATTAGAAATTGAATCAAAAATGTTCGACATCCGATATTGGAAGGGCAGGGACATGATAAAAAGTCGAATGTCGCTCTGTAAAAAGTTTTTCACCTGTACACGCTTGGTTCTGCGACGTATATATAATATGCAAGTTTTTTTTTGTGTTTTTATCATTGTGAAACAGCTCTTTTATGTCTGGTTTTATGTTTTATATAACTACACTAGGCTAGCATTTTCCTGCGGCTCAGACCGCATGGAAAAAGTATCCAGGTATATTTTCTCGGGATAAAAAGTAGCCTATAGCCCTCAGGCGTAATATAGCTATCTGTGAAAAAATGTCTAAATCGGTTTAGTATTTCTTGAGAACAAACAAACAAACTCAAACAAACTCTTCAGCTTTATATATTAATATAGATAGATACCATGGTCGGTCGCGTAGTTTCATCACGGCACGACTGCGCTGCTAAGGCGTCGGTTCGATTCCCGGGTCGGGCAAAGACTCAGTATGCTAATAAAATGTGGTAAATTTATTTATTACACCGATGCAACGTTTCGAAGACTGCAACCGAGAGGAAATTGACAAATACTATTGCATAATAATACAGCTAATAAGTAATAATAATATTTCCTCTTTTAAAAACAAGTTTGCGCGACTACGAGCGTCATGTTGTGAAGTCGACAATTCTGACGCTAAAAGAAAAACAATGAAGACGTCTGAGCAACAAGTGGAGTGCTGCATAGAAGAAAAATGACAGATATTTTTTCTTACATAATTAATTGTTTTATATTTTTAACGGATGATAAGACCTCATAGATGTATATTTAAAACGGCATACAAATCATGGCAAGAAAAATAAAAAATTACGACGAATTGACATAATCTTCATTTTGTTTCATGTCACTTTAAAACACAAACACAGCATAAAATGAGGACGCCAAAGTGCCAGAGCTACGCTGTACACATAATTTTATGTAGCAGGGATGGTGCGTGTGTTAAAATAATTCCGGCACCCAATAATAATTGAGAATATATGCAAAACAAACTATACTTAGCCTTGATGGTCACGGGGGGAAATAAGGCGGTCATTGTAACATCAGTAGAAAATTATAATATAAAAAACTGCGATTCAACCCGAATTTTTTTTTTTATTTCAATAGAAAAGCGATTTAATTTTTTTATCAATTGTACAAAATTTACTCTATTAAAATATAATCTAATAATATTATCATTTTCTTAGATCTACAAAACATAAATCAAACCACGCAGAATAATGTGGCGATTCCAAATATTTGTACAACTCATTTTCAGTATATTTGTCGTTTAAATATGCCTTTTAAGCATCAATATGTAGTTCAATCAGTTCAAAATTCAGTACAATAATTTGCGATCGCATTGTAGTTTACGAACGAAATTCACCGTGGCCCTCGACAAAGGCGGAAGCTCAATAAAACCGAAATCGCCATTACGTAAACTAAACAGTGCATAAATCAGGCTAAGTGTAATATCGGCCGACAATGGTTCATTCAATGCGAACGTCGTGCCACAAAAGTGTTGTGCTGTCGATGGGAACGAATTTTATCGATAAATTTTGACAAACGACGGTGACAGTTTAATCGGTGCTCTGGTGTTGGGGATTCAACATTTTGTTATGAAAATAGATAAATGAAAACAGAATGTTTGTTTAACCATAACTAGTTTCTTTTTTTTATAATCTTCTGCACGTCCCAATAACGTGGAATTATCCGCTCAATTATTTCCAAACACGTGTTGTCTCTATTTACACTATGACTTACTCATATTGGTTAATTGTTGCTTGTGCGTAGTAACCAAATCTATGCTAATATTATAAAGCTGTAGAGTTTATTTATCTGTCTTTTTTAATGCGCCCTAGTGCGTGTTATAGGCTATTTTTATCCCGGGAAAATATTTGTCCCGGAAAACCTTTTTCATGCACGTGAAGTTATGGACGAAAGCTAGTATAAAATAAAATTAAATGTCAACAGTAAAATCTCAAATAGGGCAAATTAAAAACCTCATAGTCACAAAAGTTATTTATACGTATTTTAAATCTATAGCTTAGTTATACTTATATATACGTACTATGATCATAAATCGAATCCCATATTGAAATCCTTGCATACCTTCACCATTCTATGCGATCTATCGACAAAACCTACCATCAGTCGACAGGGCCGGCACGTGCTCACAAAGCGGGCATAACGAGGCCACGCCGGAAGCGGCCCACGAGCGCGAGCGCAGCATCCGACCGTGGGGGCGAGCCGGCGGCGATATTTCCGCCTTCCCTCAGCGCAGTGCCTGTTCACGTCCAGTGATGTATTCAGTAGTGAGGTCATATTTTTCTAAACGTCAAAAGATGTTCTCTTCAACGTAGATTATTGGAATTTAATTGTCAAATGATGGTGTGATGTCAAGCGTTGTTTAAACGGTCCGCTTTATATTGCGTATTTGACAATTTGTAATACGGTTGAGAAATTTATATTTGTCGCCATCGAGTTGATTTTTAACGGAATGCCAATGCCATCTATCGGCATTCGACAGAATTTACGCCATACAATGTAGTGGGGATGACGGGCGGCATCTCAACCGTTGGCCAGCCAGTTGTTCAGTTGGTTGCGATCGACTGTGCGAATAACATCATCTGAGAATAGTTCTGTGGAGACTGTATCGCGTTCTGTAGTTAGTTTGCGTGATAGACTGTGATAACCTAGGAGTTATAATAATTTGAGATTGAACTATGTTGTTATAGTTCACGTGTCTTCCGTAATATTTTTACTCATATCAGATTTATCTTTCTTTTCTTTGGCAAAGCGGAGAGACTTTTCTGCACTTGATATTAGGGATGTCATGGAGCTCCGTACCCGTAACCGAAACTATCGGATATCCGAAATAAAAAATCGGATAAATTACGGATAATATGTTCCGACAGGTTTTAGTTTCACCACTCACGTGCCACGTGAATCTTTAAAGTTTGTTTGTTATTTTTAGTCATAACATAACCTCATTCATAATCCTTAATTTAATAAAGTGAAGACAAAGTGTTGTGTTACGTACTAAATTAATTTATAAGGACAAAATGCGTCCAAAGTAATTTAATTAGGAGAGTTTTTTATCAAATTAAAGGAACAGTGTGATAAAAACTTTTTACGGTGGCACTACTTCACTAAAACATCATCTCAAATTAAAACAGAGGTTTAGGAACGATAGTAATCGTCACCCCTATGTATTACATAATATTTTTATTTTACTTTAATCTCATATCCGTAATCGAAATTATCCGAAATAATTTCTTATCCGTAACCGGATCCGAAACCGATATAATTTGATTCCTATGTCCATATCCGTATCCATATCCGAAATTTTATATCCATAACATCCCTGCTTGATATATACGGTAAAGTCGAAGTGTTGACTAGCAAGGAAAGTTGTACATCCCGATAGTATGTCGAATTAAGGCAGCCTTTTTTATTGATTTTGCATGTTCCGCTGAAACGACACAATAGACTTATTAATTGAAGCAACACATACAGTAAATTATTTTACAAATTATCTTTCGAACATTTTTATCCAAATTGAGACGGAAGAGACCACGAAGCTATAGTTTCGCAAGCCACAATGGCACGAGAGCAATTACTAGGGTTCAGAAAAAAGTATCAACTATGTTAATAGCATTAAAAAAAATTGTGATTGTGAAGTAAGTAAGTGCGCTTCCTTTTAGAACTCCGCTGTCAACTATCCATCAGGGCACAAGAACTATTAGAACATCATACAACTTCAAGTTTGTTTTTTATGTGTACGGGAGTATGGGGTCAATTGGAACGATTTTGGTAAAACCTATATTTCAGCCAACCGGTAATTGTAATCAGTGAAAGCTAAATTATCTCGCTATTAAATGACATCATTGATTTGGATAATGCAAATAGATAGATATAAAAACGAAGCTGTATTCGATCAGATATACTTAATTACGTTTATATTTAACTAAATGTTGTTCGCGGGTATGCCCGCGTGTAAATCCTTCCCGGTACAAAAATCCTTAAGCCTGTGGCGATCCATAACATCATCTTTATGATGCCAGCGCCATCTATTTCTACCAGACAAAACTAACGAGATAAAACCCTTTAAACTACATATTTCTAGTTTACTTCTAAAAAAAATCCAACCGTATATATTTACAACAGTAAATTACGCCATCTAGCGACCGCAAGATTACCATCTCAATTTTATTGAACGGTCATGTCCCCCACGAAACATCTCTGCAGCCGTCCCACGACATCTCTCTTACAGCGACAACGTGTTGAATTATCTTCCACTGAGAATGACATATTCATGACAGTTGTATGATACTTACGTCGCGTCGTTCGAGGTGGAAACAATGTTCGCCGACAAAAGGGTTAGAGCTGGACGCTTTATTGTACTTTAAATGTGGGACAGATGTTGAAATTGTTAACTTGAAAAGGTATAGAGCGTGAAAATTTCATTAAAACGCGTTTAACTCTGGAAATACTATTTTCTTTTTAAACATTCTTACGTTACAAAATAGGTATACTATTCCTGAAGACCAAAAGCTAGTTATTATATCAAGAACAGATAAGAACGCAAACAAAACCCAATGGATTGTAAATGGGATGTATTCGTTAACTTAATCTATTTTTCAGTCACCTTTAAGAGCATATTTCTCAACGGTTTGGAGGTGATAACCGTATGCAATCAGGACATTGTCGCATCATAATGGATTGATAAAATAAAAATAGTAACGATTTCTTTGAAAAACAATAATGACAGAAATAATTAAAAATAAGTATCCATCTACTGCCATATAATTAACTTGATCATTTGGCTTCTAAATAACCTTAAATAACCTACAAAACACAAAACCATCTAACATGAACTTCGAACTCGTAAATATTGAAAACCTCTCCCGAGTTATCCGCCAGCCCGCAAGTACTCGTATGTAACGTGAAACGTTATTTTTGACATTGCACCTATTTCCAGTCGAGACCGACTACCGACTGCAAGTTCTATTTCCGTTCTCAAACATTGACATGAATTCATTCCTGGACGTCGGAATATGTCTATTTCGATTTCCACTTACGTCAATGTATAATATTTTTAATTATTGGAATGTAGGTGTGTATTTATTTTTACTGGTCAATACACTACATTATTTCGGGCTATTTTTGGTTTTTCGAACACAAATTTGTATCCATTGAAGGGTAGACAGAACAAGTAGTGCATCGATGTCTCCTCACAATTATATTATGCTTCTCACGTGTGACATACAATATCGTATCTGTGACATCTTGTTGCACACACACGCACAATTATTCCCGATCACTTTTCGCCAAGTATATTCCGTCCCATGATGTGATAGGGGGCGAGCCTAGGAATGATTAACGGTTAAAATTAAAGCGACACGCAGACGTAACGCAAAAATTCGTTGAAGTAACATTGCGTACACAGTATTGTCTTTTGGGAGTCTCTTTAAAATTATGTGTGATAATTAAAGTTATCTGCTGAATATGTTTTCCAAAGCTTAATATCATAACTAAAGCACGCATCAACCTTGTTCAAAGAGCTTGGCACTCAATCCGCCGGTCGGTTTCATAGCACACTTCGCATATGTTTAATTACTCACGATTTCAATATTTGATACGAGCATTTCTATGTTACTGCCTTGAACTCAACGTATAAAGTTTCTTCATTACCTGAAACAAAAACAAATTTACCTTAAAAATTTTCTCGACAGTTGTAGGATTTCGAAACATGTTTGATTTAATGTTGAAAATGTTTAGGATAAGTTTGATTGATGTTTCGAGAAATGAAAATATAGACAGAAGACACGTAAATGAAAAATAAAAATAATATCACTCTTTACAGTACACTTCTACCTGATTTTCTAAAGATAAAGAAGACTAATAATAAAGAGAGGGTGCAAAGAGAGTTTATTGTTTATGTTCAATTATTCCACGTGTCTTACGAAAACGTGTCGATTTCCTTGTGCAACCCGGTGCTGCTTATTTCTGCTCTATGATAGATACATAGCAAACATAACTACGAAAACAATTCGCCAAATTCCCATGTACAGCCGGCGAGTGGAACCACTTTATCCGATACCGTCAAAAGACACGGCGAACGTCGGCTCCGAGGCAATGTTGTATTTATTTCATCTCCGAGAGGATTAGGCCTTCTCACATCGAAACGCGGGCAACAGGTGACGCCGCGCGCCGCGCACTCTCCACCCCTTGGCCTGCGCCGTGGCGGCAAAACAAGCACAACAAAATAGAAATCCCCTCGCCCCCGCTGCCGGGCGTCTCGCTAAACACTGTTTGTGCACATCATCCCGCACACAGTAAACAGAATCAACCCTATATGATTCGATTTGTGAGGTGTTGCTTTGAGATTCGTTCTTTTTTGTGATATGAAAACGTTGCTGGAGGACTTTGGATGTTTTGTGTTTATGATGATAGAAACTCTTACTGAATCGGTTGATCTTGATGCCGATCAGGCGTTTTTACAATCTATTAGCAGTATAGCCGATTTGCTTACTCCCCATACGCCTCCGTAGTCTTCCTATCAACTCCTAGGTATAGCAACAGCGTACAGGAGTTTTTAACCAGAAGTCACTATATCAAAATCCCACGCCGGATAACATTTTAATTGAGTTTATCTTTAAAAAATTGTCCGATTTCCCACAGAAGTTTTATCCACATCTATCATATAAAAATTAATCGCTGAATACGTTGCTAAGCACAACTCTCGAGAGCAGCTGAACCGATTTCGCTAATTCTTTTTTTATAATAGTCCTTGAAATACGAGGATGGTTTTAACTGAAAGAAAATTTAAAAAATTGCCTGAAATAGTCTAAAAACAACACTTTTATATATTCCCATACAAAAGATTCCTAATAATACTTAAAAGTCATCTTGAACTTCAATGCCATACCATAAAGTTTAAGTGTTAGTGGAGGGGTTCCGGGAGGCAAAAAATTGAGTGACGTTAGTATCGTATAAATATTAATGTCAATATGTCGACTGTTAGGCGTTACGAAGTTCGACGGGTCAGCTAGTTTAATATAATAATGACTGATGGAATCACTGATATTAATTTACATATAAATTAAAATTAAACTTATTTTAAACACACGCAAAAATAACAGCGCTAATGTAAACCCACAGACGCCACTTCACATTCTTTATCTTACCTAACCTAGAGTACATAGGCCCACCCGAAAAAGGCTAAACCATTCAACTCAGACCCCTCGCCCGCGCGTACGTTCTATACTATTTTTTTCACCGTGCCCCGACTCGGCAGATCAGATTATTCCGGTCAGCCTTCGCTCCTGTCATTTCGCTATAATTGATTTCCCTTTTTTACGGTCGACCGAGAGCGACACGTCGCCGGTGTCGGACCGCGCCACGCCGGTATAAAGGGCGTCCGTGTGTAGTGCGAACATATGAAAAAGTATTCGCATAGTACGCTTTTCGTTAGGCGAAAGGCAAGCGACGGGCTGACAAGGGGTTATCATCCCTCGCCCTAATTAAAGTGTTGAGTGTGCGGGGCTGTGATTATTGGTACACGGAATTACATATAATTATGAAATAGTAATATCAGCCCTGTATTATATACTGTCCCATTGCTGGGCACGGGCTTCTTCTACTATTGAGAGGGATTAGGCCTTAGTCTATCACGCTGGCCCAGTGGGGATTGGTAAACTTCACACACCCTCAAAATTCCTATAGAGAACTTCTCAGTTATGCAGGTTTCCTCACGATGTTAATAGCTGTTTATTGTACGCTACGGCGTATGAGTGTTCTTAGTCTGGCGCACCGAGTGCTTATTTTCTAAGCAAACATATAAAGTACACCGGTACAGTCGCATACAACCGCTACAAAAGTAAATTCATATGAAATGGAAACAATTAATGGTTTAAGATTTCTTGCAAAAATCCTCGTGAAGAGAATGTGAATAAAGGATTTCCGCAGACGCAAAACTTATTCTGCTCCTAGTGCGTGCTACTTTCCTTGTGGTCAGCGTATTCGCCATTCATCTAGATTTCTATTGACGCTCAGTTACCATCGAGTGTCCTGACGAGCTTGCGATCGAGGATTTCAACGCTTAAAAAAAAAACCTCACATTAAATTCATCTCCATCACACCACCTATAACTATTTCAATACATTACAAAATTGATTGACAAAAATTAGCCTCACAATTATCTGATTAGTAAAAGTTTTTATTTTTAAAAAACTTGAACCGAGTCAACACGAGTTATTCCATACAATCTCGATACACAAACCTCATCAAATCACAATTATTGTTGAGCCAGTCTAGCGCTTCGGCAATAATAGCGCAGTGATTAGTATAATCACATCTCAATAGTCACCCGAGTGTGTGCAATTATACTACCTGGCCGGGATTATGTTATAGGTAAGGGTGTTTACCGTACATAATCCGCGATATATCAATATTGGTGCCGGGAATGGTATTTATGAGAAACGTTGAACGGTATTCCGGTTTAGACGTGAAACTGAAGTATTGTTAAATCACAATACTAGACGAGCGCGATCGGGATTACGTGAGAATTGTTTCAAATCGTCTGTATGCTTCAGTTTGTGCTATCTTGATGGTAAATTGTATGATCTAAACTATTGTAAGGGCCTGTTCACTACTTTTGAGTAACTGTTACTCGTCACATAAATGTATAAGCTGACCAAATACTTAGAAGAAATAAATAAAAATACTTAGAGTTCTAATATAAACTATGCCCCCAATTGAATGGCAATAAAATGTGTACTATCTATATTAGCTCTTTAATACAACTAATTTTTTTTTCTGAAACTTGTGGAACAGATGCTTGGTATAAGTAATGAAATTTTTTAAACGAATGATATAGATAAATATAAGAACGAATATTTTTTCAATTTCCTTTTTAATTTGAAATATTAAAACTCAAGTACATAAAGTTAATACGTAAACTATTATCTTCATCAATTAGATTCATTCGACGATACTGTAAGTAGCTCAGACGCAAAATAGCGAAGACGTTTACTTTATAGACTTCATTGTCCCTTTTGACAAATTGCTATAAATTAAATACAAAATAATCTCTTTAAAGTTGCTTCAAGTCAATTATTTACTGAATTAAATTCCACCAAAACTTTCCATCCTCGAAACTGACGTCTCGACTACATTATTCAAGTAAAATAAACGTTGTAAATGTAAGCGTTACACAAATTGTTTAATACAAAATTTTCCTAGGGCACCACTTTTTTATGCAAGCAGGGATCAGTAATTCCACTATAAGTGGAATTAGTTCCAGATTGAGTGTGTCCAGATAAAATTCATATCACGTTCTATCTCCGAAAGGAAAGGTAAAGGGTGCAACCAGGACACGCACTTCTCGACATGGGTGTTTCGTCCCATGATGTGATTAGGGGAAGCAGAAACAGTATCGATAGTGATTATCTCTCGCCCATCGACACAATTATATTACATAATAAATGTTTGGGGCATCCTTTCACATACTATCAAGGGCAGTGTCGATACTCTTGATAAAAAAAAAATATGACGGCCTAATCAAATTAGCGTTGCCAGACGTCCCGTATTTACCGGGACGTCTCGTATTTGAGGCACATATTTAAATGTCCCGGCGCGGCAGGACAGGCACTGTCCCGTAAATCGAACGATCTACGAGTGACAAATAGTCACGCACACAACGTTTGCATTTTCGCATACACATCAATACGACTCGGTTTTTAATAAATTTACTAAAACCGAGTTGATTACAATTGTATTGATTGTTACAAATATGTTAAAAATTACTCGAGCTTCGGAAAAATATAAAAAAATGTCACAAAATATTTTTATTTCTTATTTGTCCCACGTAAAAAACTGAAATTCCGTGTTTGTTTCCCGTATAGGGATTTGTCCCTTATGGGCTGAAAAAGAATCTGGCAACCCCAATTCGAATATACTCTACGTCCGGTGCTCGCTATTCGGGCCGTCATAAAAATCCTAACACCAACAAATTTTGTCTGTTAAAGACTACTCAGTGAATCAAAAATATATTTAACCATCAATAGGAAGTGTTCTGTTTTTTTCCTATTTAGTAACCTAATTGTGATAGTAGCTGAGGGACATAATCTGATTTCTTTTTCCTTAAAAATCAGCATCACCTTCGGATCATAAAAGTAATGTTGAGTGTAAGTGGCCGGTGGTACCATTAAGTTGTTTGTTAATTCCCTGTCCATTAACTATAAAATAACCAATTTTCTTTTAACAATATACCACTGAATACCATAAAAATGATTTATGAGTACTCATATTTACCATTTAACTCGATAAAAGCATTATCCATGCAAATAAAATTAATGTTGCTCATTTTTTCACTAATTAAATTAATAAAACGCGACAATCAACGCGGACAAACGGCTGTAGCGACGGGTGGCAGATTAAAAAAATCGTCATTTTATTTCTAATTTATGTCTGTTGGAAGAGGCGAATTCGCGCGTGTTGGGTGCGTTTTATTGCTGCCAGAGGGCGCTAATGACGTCAAATAATTGATACTTTAAATGTAAATGTCGACACCCGCGAACAGTGACCCCCGCTCCTCTCAGTACCAGATTCCCGCCTTTATTAAATTTGATGGTAGCTCACACGGTGCCTGCGAGTGTTTGCCGCTGATTCGGCAAGTTTACTGCTATGGGGGAAAGAGAGCGTGTTAACTTGGCCCCATTCGATGTGCAAGCATCTATAATTTTGCTAGTTACACTTTCAGCCTCAGAACACAATATTTATTATTACAATAAACATTAAGATCGGTTTTGTCTTGGAGCGGCATCAGCTTGACAATGGGAGACTCGAAATAATTCCTTTATAATTTAACGAGCAATTTGTTTGTTTACACTACAATATAACAGGCATTGAAGAAACTTGGCAGATTGTTCAAGTTTAATTCATTTCATGTCGGTCAACGATCTTTGGTATTTTCATACTATATTAAAGGGTAATCGTGTGACCAAAATAGAATTTTGGAGTGAATGTTAGATACAATCTTATGAAGCTATCGGGAACTACGTGGGTTCCATATAATCGTAAATTTATAATATACCTTTGATAGTTACCAGTTTTCGCCTAAATATAATTCTGGATTTCGTCTCCCCTCAGATCTTGAACGGCAGTGGTGTAATAAATGTTATCTATTGCTGGAGTAAAAGCGGCGATAGTGTAGTTGGGTGTGGAACGGACTGCCGAGCGAATGTCCGCAGGTTCAAATCCCAAGGGCACACACCTCTGACTTTTCTAAAATCATGTGTGTATTCTTTGTGAATTTATCGTTCACTTTAACGGGGAAGGAAAACATCGTGAAGAAACCTGCACCTCTGAGAAGTTGTCTATAGGAATTTCGAAGGTGTGTGAAGTCTACCAATCCACAATAGGCCAGCGTGGTGGACTAAGGCCTAATCCCTCTCAGTAGTAGAGGAGGTCCGTGCTCAGCAGTGGGCAAGTATATAATACAGGGCTGATATTATTATTTATTATTATTATTGCTGGAGTTATTCAATGAGCCGAAGAGGCCTTATAATTTATATTTATAGACACAGTTTTCTATAATATAAGTAGATTAAACCGTTGTTTGATATGCCTTAATAAACAGAAATTAACTATTCCAACTAAGCTGCCATTCTTCACTACATTATATCTTGTGCCTCTGCGAGAGGTTTCTGATTTAGCTTAACAACTACTATAATTTGGCAACAGTCAAGATTACATTAAAATCATTAAGCATTCTACTAAACTGTTGACTTTCGTTCATATCCGGCACATTCGGTTCAAAGTTAATGCAAATCACATTCTCGACATTCGCACGAGTGGCAACTCGCGTAGACATCGGGCGCCATTAAAACAATACGAATTTTAATCACATTCAAATTTCGCACTTCGATTAAAACACCCTCAGGGCATCGTCTAAGTGCAGGGCAAACAGTACCGGCCGACTTAAATCTACACTGGACGTGCCAAAGAAATTTGGTCCGTGAGCGAGTTTGCGAGTGTCCCCCGACGGCAGTAAATCCCAAAATGGGGCGGGAGGGGTGACGGGTCAACTTATGCCGGTCGGGTGCATGTGATCCCAATTACTATGTGTAGAGAGCCAAGCCGCTTATGCAAATGACGATTTCCCGCGGACGCAACTAATGGGCCGTAAAGGGCGGTGTGGGGTGTGTCCGTTGCACTTTTAGAACTCTCCCCCTAACCCTGTAAGCGGTCCGTCGGTATTGTTGCTGGTGAATCACGGACGCTGAGAGCAAACACGTTTGAGCATATTACAGACGGTTATGCGTTTATCGCGTGTGTGCATTGACGCGTCCTGGAATTTATTGGTAGGCGTAATAAATTGAGCATTTTTTATTTTCGTAAAAGAGCATTCATTGCTGGTGCTATAGTAACTGAGATATTGAGTAACATTCAATAATGTAGATGCTAATGTTTTTCTAAAGTTCTAGATATTTGAACTCCCCTTAACTGAATAAAATTTTGAAAAGAGTTGTCGTTAGATCGACTATTGTTATGAAAATTACAATGGGTTGATGAAGTAAAAAATACTATACCTGGAATAAACATGAAAAAACTAGGGAAGATAGAAGAGAAGCGAAAAATTAGAAATCAATAGGTATTTTAAGAACAATTAAAATGCCTGTATTCACTTTTGCATGATTTGGTAAATTATGTCTAAATCTAAATAAAAATAAGGGTGGAGGGGGAAATGCCCACTATATCGCTCACCAAATACGCCCACGAGCACTCTACACGTACGGTACGCGGAGCATTTGATACGTCCCGCAGAAGCAGGTAGCTAATTCCCACATTCGTGTACGATATTCATTACCGCTTCAATCCAAACGTATGTACAGGTGGTATACGTTTACCTATCGCTAACTATATATCTCAATTGAATGTCTATTTACAAGTGTGAATATCAAATAACTTTATGTGCAGTATAATTCTTATAGCATATCGCACATTTAGAATTACAATGACAATTTTTATAGAGACTTTTCCGCCCTCACACCAACCACTACAACTCCTGTAAGCCAGGATCAGCAGTGGCACGCATTTTATGACACCGAGTAGTGAAGCTCGGCGAGTCTCAGGGAAAAACTAATATGTAATTATCCCGCACCGAAATTAATCAAATAGAAAGATAGGGAGGAGTTGGAAATATTAATTGTCCACTTCCCTCCAGAGCAATGCGGGTGACAAAATCATGATTGAAGGAGGCGATTTAACCTCAAGGATAGGGACGTTTACAACTAGATAAGCTAGTTATAAAGCACCACGGATAAAATTAAATGAAAGGGTCCTATCACATGAGCTGTTAGATTTGATTACAATAGGCATGACAAAAACGCCGGAAAGCACGGAAATTCTGTCTAGTCTCAACATGGTCCATGTAGTATACAACCCCATATGTTATTTGCATACTGTTTAACATGATGTTGCGCTCTTCATGCCAGAGACTACACTCCCAAAGTACGTGATGAGCAGATTGTTAAACTTCGTAACCAGGTGTAGAGCATGGGCACGCAGGAGAATCAATCAGCCTAAATGAGAACAGTTTACCCTTAAAATTACCATGGATGGTAAGGAATTGCGATACACAGTAATCTATTTCTAGCCAAGTTTTAATTAGGCGATCGCTAACGTACGGAAAATATTTATATAAATGACGCCCTTTCGAAGACGAGTCCCACCTACATTGCCATTCATTTAATAACTCATTGTGTACATCAGTGTGCGGTTTAAATAGTCTATCGATTCTTAAGAGCTCGCGAGACGTAAGAAACTTTTTATCCATATCCTCTCTGATTGAGTAATACATAGCAGCGCGACGCTGTACCTCCAAATCGACAGGGAGTACACCCGCGAGGACTGGCAAAGCTTCTGTCCTAACAGTTCTATACGCCTTGCACAAGAATATCAACGCCAATCGCTGACTCTGGAGCAGTTTCCTGCGCACAGCACCGATAGTTGCCCTATCGGCCCATACAGGTGATCCGTATGTAATGCAAGCTAAGTAAGTCGCTCCATAAATGATTTTGAGCGTAGTGAAAGACAGTCCCCACGTAGAGGTCGATATCCTTGTCAAGGCGTAAAAGTTACGTTTACAATGACAATTGCAAAAAAACATTAAATTGACTTTATAATCCACAACATTTAAGAAGTGATAAACTATCGAATGCAACTTCGACTTTCGTGTAATTACCGAAAGTCGATGTGCGATAATATTACGTTTCATGTTTCATAATTTCTTAGTGATTTTATACTCGTATTACTCTAATTTACGTTTTTATGGGTACGGGAAAATGATCCGCCAGGTGATTGTAATTGTACTAGGTTCCTACTAGTGTTAGATGATTATCTCTTGCCGACCAAACCAATATGCCGACTTGTTAAAAATCGGATATACACTGACTTATCGCCAGGATATGCCATTTCCAAAGGGAGCGTAGCCCCTGGTCCTTTACATTTTCTCTTATATAATTACAATCAGCAAAGAAATAATCTAGGTATATTCTGTTGTCCTATATAATATTATTTTATTCACATACCAATTCCAAATAAATCCGACCGTTCCCCACGCATTCCACATTCAGGTCTAACCCACTAGCGTAACCCACAAACAATCTAATTTATAACACCATGTTGGGAGTTTTATCGGCACTTATCTTGTTTAATTGCTTTCGGACGAATTAAATCGGGAAAGCAGTATTTGAATCGCCCAATTATGGACGGTGCGTGGAAACGAAACTTTCCTGTTAATAGTGTCTTGATGTGTATCATATATGTATGTGTGTTTTGACTGCCCCGGTGGCGTAGTTGTATTGACATGAGTACGGCAACCAAGCTGAAATACCAGGTTCGAATCCCCGGCAAAAACATTATGACTGGGTTTTTCCATCTTAAAATTACACAGTCGCAGATGGAAGTCAAGAAGTTGGAGTTATCCCTACGTAAAGAAAGGAAATCACGTATAGTGAAAGAACTGAGTGCACCTGTGTATTGCGCACGCACTTGTGCACTATATAATTCCTGCGTACTTGGTTGGTAAGGAAGGAATTATCAGTTGGACCTTGAAATCAATCCTTTTTTTGCATTTTGGGATGACACGATATTTATAAAGATCATTCTTAAATGATGAAATGTAATATCTAAAATATGATTATACATTTATTATAGACTACTCCATGCTTATGTATATCTAGTTACAGATAAGCGTGTAGTGTACATAAACAATAATTAATAACAAATTTTTATCTACAACTCTAATATAAAACCTCATCAGCCCTATTAAAAAGTCCTAAAAAAACGCGACTCGTAAGTTGATGTCGTTTAATATTGATGTTTGTGATTGGTCGAGAGACCTATGCGTCAGTCACGTCACGGAGTCGCGTCATGTTTTCTCTACACATTCTAAGCACACTGACATCCAAACATGAAATCGACGCGAGTGATAACCCTAAACTTTCTCACATTCCGTTTCAACATGCACAATTCTAAATTTAAACTCCGATTCATTATTGCGTACTCGCGAATGCTATTATTAACTCGTGTGCCATTGGTGCTAAGACGATTCGTAATGCAATCAAAAGATCTTCCGACAGTTTTGAAGTGTTGCCAACGTGCTTAAGACGATACGGCAGCGATGATTGATGTGCCTTTTTACATTGTGCAAATTGCTCGTTAAACAACTATTCAGACGTCTCCCTTTGGACAGTCGTCGACTTTGAATTTGACGTCGAGTTAGTATGATTGGGTCAGGGTAAAATAAGTATGTTGTTTTATAGCATAGACCGGAGAAGAGCATCTGATATTAAATTATGAGTAATTCAGATATTCAGAATTATAGGGGAACTATGAAGCAGTATTCTTTGTGAATTATCGCTTGCTTAAGGACTAAGGCCTAATCCCTCTCAGTAGTTAGAGGAGGCCCGTGCTCAGCAGTGGGCAAGTATATAATACAGGGCTGATATTATTATTATTATTATTATGAAACAGCTTGGCTACTGAACCAAGGATGGCAGAGCGGTGTGCTCGCTGAAGGAGTTCAATCAGTACAGGAAATATCTGTACAATCAGTTAATGGACCGGATTCATGTGGAGATGAGAAATCTGGTGAGATGATTTTTGATAATGGAAAATGATGTTCGATTATTCAAGGCATAATAGGGAGATGATGAGTTATAGTAAAAGAATATATATTTTTTTACTGAGTTTAAAGCGAGTTCGACCTGAGGATCCGACAAAATTACATTGTTTTTTTTTTGCTCAGTATCAAGTCGGAGCCCGAAATTTGTGACCGTTATAACGATAGGCTCGACCCCTATCACATCATGGGACGGAATACACATGGCGGACAGTGGCTGCACCAGTAGTATCTCTGCCTACCCCTTCAGGGACAAAAGTCGTGTGTGTATTAATATTATAACATAGGATAGAGGAGCAAGTGACTCTTGTTAGTAAGTGGCATCCATCGCTTACGCTCAGAATATTACAGACACTAAAAGGATAGGGAGGCGAGTGCGTTATTTTCCGCGATCCAACTCACTTACCATACTTAGTTGGCATGTGTTCGGTTGATTGCACTCATTCGTGCCACAGAATACCTACAAATAGGTCTACAACGATGACTGATCGTTACAAATGAACACTGTTTCACTCATTGCAAAAGGTAGAACAAAAAGGGCACGTCATAATATTGAACATCACCAATCGGTTGTGAACTTTGCCAATATGCACCGAAAACGTTCATTGTTTGCCTACTGCAGTAACTTTTTTAATTTAGCCCCTGCGGGGACGGACTCGTACGCACTCAGAGCCGCGGCAAAGTTGCCACAGTGCGAGTGCATGTGAAATGGGCTATTGTGTTATTTATTACAATAAAAACATAAATTAAAAATGTTTTTTTTTATAATCGTATAAAATCAGGGGAAAATAGTTATAAAAAATATTATTTCGGTAAAATCATTATATTCTTTTAAGAATCAGGGGAGAGAGATAATATTTATGCAAATGCAAGTAAATGGTGTTTAAATAAAATTAGACTCAATATAAAATTTATAGGAAGAAGTTTTTTTTATACAAAAGAGGGGGTTTATGAATGGATTACTCAATATTATGTGATGACAACCGCCCATAAACGTTAACCTTTTATTGGTAACAACGCAAATACCGCCAGTCAGTATGTTCTTTTATTGTTCGCGATCGATTGAAGACTTCATCATGCTGACCACGACGTGAGGCTGAAACCACTACAACCAAATAAAAATTATAACTGCTGTATCAATAAAATTCTTTGCTCTCATCATAAATACGCGGCGATAGCCTAGTTGGTTGTGGAACGGTCTGCCGAGACGAATGTCCGCAGGTTCAAATCACAAGGGCACACACCTCTGATTTTTCTAAAAAATTATGTGTGTATTCTTTGTGAATTATCGCTTGCTTTAACGGTGAAGGAAAACATCGTGAGCAAACCTGCATACCTGAGAAGTTATCTATCGGAATTTCGAGGGTGTGTGAAGTCTACCAATCCGCACTAGGCCAACGTGGTGGAAATAATAAAAAAAAAATGCAAATAATTATTAGCACACCAAACACGTACGAACAATTGACTGGTGGTAGGTCTCTCATATGTGAGAGTCCGCATGGATAGATACCATCGCAATGTCCATTTCTGCCGCCAAGCAGCAGTGTGTAGTCAGTTTTGTGTTCCGGTGGTGAAGGACATAGTAGCTAGTGTAACTACTGGACATAATAAGACTTAACAATTCATGTGTCAGAATGGCGAGCGCACTGGAATACCAAACAATACTTTGTAATTCAAGGTGTTGGATGGTGTTTCCACTGTTTATGGGCGGTCGTATCGCTTACCATCAGGCGAACGACAAGCTCGTCTCGTTATTTACAGCAATAAAAAAAAAGATTTATTTCAATCGCAGCCCGATATCTTCCGTCAAAAAGTACATGCTTGATAAAATATTGGCAACAGACGCTTCTGTATCGATCGTTGCAGAAATACCGTAAGTTAACAACCAACTTGAATCACAGCAGTGTTATTAGTGCAAATCGCGTTTCTTGTTTAAATGTTGGCGAAACTATTAAATTATTCATGGCAGTGTACCGCGCTACTAAATCTGCTGCCGAATTGCGGAGTCAAACAATAATGATAATGGTTTGCTTACGTTTAAAATAGATTTAAATATTACTTATTTTTGAAAATTTATGTTTAAAAATTCTAGTAATGTATGTCGTGAATTTTTATCTGAATCATCGGATAACTTTTTAGAGATAAATTATTTTGACATTTTAACATGGGCTGTATGAAAATAATATTACAATGATAAATAATTGCACGATAAAATTTAACTAGTTGTTAAAAAAATCATTCTTATGTGTTTTAAACTACGGTCATCCTGGATCATTCCTAATATTTCAATAAGTTGTAATATTTGTTTAAATATTAAGTAAATCGATTGCTTTCCATATTACCTAAGTCTATTATATAAAAAAATAACTACAATATTATGAAATATGGACAAATATTTTATAAACTACACATTCATATTATTATCTACCATAAGGTGGATATCCATAATAACAATTACATCATAAAGTAAGATTTCAGTAAGGTATCACAAGTGATGCCATCTATTGAAGCAGATAGGTCACATATCAGTGAAACATGCAATAAAATTCAAATACCACTAACAATAAAAGCGCTGTAGAAAACTAACAACTTCGCTATTAATAACAAAACACAGTTCCAAATTGTCTTAAGCGCCACCACAATTGTGGAAATAAATTTGTAAATTTCAAACTGCACACCAACTAATTACCGGGGTGTATTTTACAAGCGACAATATAATACGTGGCAGGCGCAAATTGCGACACCGTACATCGTCGCAACCGCCGGTGGCCGCGTGTAAGGGTACCCGTAATGTATTATTATTTTGTGATATTATTGCCGTGGTGGCTAGCCGCGCGACCGCTCGCCGCCCAGGGCTGGCACGATACACCTTTTGTAAGTTCACTTGACATGTTAAATAGTTCATTCATAAATTCAGCAGGCGGGTAAAAGAAAATTGTCGTGTATAATACGAATGATAATATATGAATAAAAATTATGTTCTAATAATTTAACTGGAATTTTGAAAGATAATGTAATACAATAAAAACAACTAGTTTTTTAGGTAGCAATATTTTAACTTTTTAAATACTGGCTTAGTTTTAAATATCTAGGTATACAGTTCTGTTATCTAGTCAGTGAAACGGAATTAAATATTTTGTTTTGCTCTGACTAGCCCATATAACGAGCACTTCAAAAGTTTTTAAAAAAAGTATGCATCTAATGCAAGGAAAATTGCCGTGTTTCTTGGAAGCAATGCCGAATTTTTCCAATTGTCCACCAAAATGTGTATAAATGCGTATATTATGAGATAATATCCTTATCTTCTTAATTTGCATTGTGTGTTCTCAATGAAAATCACAGCGGTATGAAAATTCCTAAATTTTTTATTGCGCATTGAACTCACTGGAACGATTTTCGGGGCACTAGGCAATTTTCAGCAATGGCTGGGACTTTAGAATATTGAAGGCTATCGCGATTGTCTTTCGTAATATTATCTCATCTTACTTCTTACTGATAAATATGAATTGTTGTGAAAGTGTTTGGATGTTTGTTAGAAGTAAACGCAGAAATCGCTGAACAGATTTGAATAAAATTTCGCATTGCCCATGAGTTTTTGATTAATATATAGGCTTTTTTTCACCGATTTATTTTCGTAAAAAATAATACAAATTCGTAATATGTTTTTTTTTTTTAAGAAGATTATGCTGGCGTGATGTTACCGTAACATAGATAGTGCGAACCCATAAGCAAACTTAGTAATATATATACACATAAAACTTACATGGGCTTGACTACGACGAATTAAAAGGATTACCATTTTCTTGCGAAGGAATTTACTTTACAAAATCTCACGCAATCCATCTGTACTACTCGATCATTATTTAAAAGACAATTAATAGTGTCACGAGCAAATGCATAAAGCCGACAGCCCTGATCGACTGGTGTTCATTTATAATCGTCGACGTACAGCCGATGAGTTATGTTATCGAAAATAAATACCGACGCACGCTGCCCATTCATTTATTTCATAAATTTATTAAAAGGATTGAATGGCTAAATGTCTTAAGCGACATTTTTCCAAAAGTTAAAAGTGGACCTTCAAAAGATGTACAAAAAATTGGTGATTCCAAATATGTATATTACTAAATATAAGAAAAAAATGTCGCTTAAGTCAATTAGTTTTACAACCGTGTTATTATTATATGCGTTGTTGTTTTTAGGACGGGTTGAATGGAACGGTCTCATTCCAGCAGATTATGTACGACACGCTGTTGGCAGCTGATGTTGGTGCAAGCTCGAGTTTAGCTTGTATATGTAGAGTTAGTTGGACGCGAGCAAGCGTGTTGTTGTTTGTGCGAATACAATTGTCCCACTAGTTTAATTATTTAGAGTGACTACGTTATGAATATAATTTATTACATTGTTATAATTGGTTTAATTCCAAAAGTTCAAAATAGAAATTATAATAATTTTATCGAAAACGGTCAAAATTATTTTAATAACATTGTCAATGTTTCCGTCGCAAGATATTTATTCCAATGTTTACTTTAATCATTTATGTAATTGAGTTTGTATGAATACGTCATTTTTTCTAGGTTTTCTAAAAGTGGAGGTCGCATGGAGATTAATTTGTAACGAAGTGCCTAAACCTTACTTACCTTGCATCTACTAGATATGTAGTATAATTTCAATAATTAGTCTGCATTATAACTGATGCTTCAATATTTCATGTTACGTTGCTTTTCAAAACCTTTATTGTTTTTACACAAAATCCAAACCCTAGTCACCACTCCACTTGAGCTAATTCCTCCGCTTTTGTTTCCGACCGCGCACTTTGAACGCCCTCCTCGGGGCGAGCATTCAATCTAAAGACCGCCCGATGCAACCTACCAACCGACAGCACGAAAATATTCATTAACAACAACCCACCATTGAGCACTAATTTAATGGGATACTCAAAACTCACGCTTTGAAACGCTTTGCGCAAAATCCTTGACAGATCCCAAAGAAGTATCTCCATTGACTTGAAATAACATCCACTTTTGAGTCGGGCCGGTAATTAAATTCCAACACGGCGAAAAGAAAAAGTTAAGCGATGAAAAATTAAGTCATTCGATTTTAATTAAACTACGTCAAGAGTTCCTTTGGTTCGGCTCCGCAATTTCGTTAGTTGTCTTTGATGTCGGCCGGCGTGGCAACAAGTTTTCCGGCACAACACTCGCCTATAGGAAGTGTTTACTGACTTCATAAAATTGATTTCGATACTAACTGTGTTATGTTTGGTCGATATTATACTTGCGGAGGCGAGAGCAATTAATTGGCATGACGTTAGTCGCTTAGAGATTAAAGCATTTTTTATGTCGGTTAGTATTTTTGTAGTTGTACTTCTGTCATTTAAATTAATGTTATATTTATGGGTACAAGAAGTCCTTTATATATTTTTTTCAGCAGCAGGCGTTAGTATCCAATGAAACCGTACATCTGGTTATCCTGGATTGGATTTTTTGAAAGAAACTAATAGAGCTAAAATGATAAGTACCTACAATTTATATAGATTTTGGGTGTTATGTCCATAGCATGCTATAAATGTGAAAATTAGCCATTTGGATGGTCGTTAGAGGTGAATACAAAAACCGCCTATAGCTTTACATTAATCACTATTTGGTTCTGAGAGAGACACCTTCGGTAACATGATTGTATTGCGTGAGCGGTACGACTTCCGCTTTGAAGTTTTGGGTTCGAATCCCGGCTCGCCCCCTAACGCATTATGAGACAGAACATACATGGTGAAAAATGAATACCCTAGTTGCACGTCCGCGTACCCCTTTGGGGATAAGGTGTGATGTGTGTTTGTTTTTTGGTCCTAGTTAGAAGTCGGGACTGTATATTACTGTTGACTATATTTATTACTTAATAATTGATCAACACACGCGAATGCTCCGATATTAAGCCAGACTTGCAACCAACATAAGCACAATCAAGTACATCACCACGGCTAAACTTCAAAGGTCAGAGCCCGACATCGCAGATTCGGTATTTGATGAATTTCAATGCGCACCCACCGCGACTTGTTGCACAAACCTTGTACGAATCCGAGTTACGTTCAAAATCTATATAATTAAAATCATAAACAGCCCAATTATCGCGTGGTCTCTTATAAAACTCGTGACTACATTCATTAAGGACGGGCGATGTTGCGGTTTTTTGTCCTCCCCCCACATTAATTGTTCTTTAATGAGGGTGCCAGCCCCAATGGGGACAGTGGTCGCACGGCACATACCGGTATATTGCGCCGTGATATAATTTACATTTAATGGAGTCCCGGGATAGATTGACTGGACGAAGTTGTCCGCACTTGAACTGTTAAAATTGTGAATTGATTTATGGTGAGTAATTGAATGCATTTTGTTGTTGCGTTTGAGTTTATGGCGCAGGTAATAAATATACTTTTTGATATTTTTGATTGCAATAGTATTTAAGTTATCTGGGGTTGAAATTGCAATATCCAAGTAAATACGAACTAACTGTTAATTCTAAAGTATTCAAATGAGTAACATTTGTGTGTTTGAAATCTGCAAAAGCATAAAAAGATACGTTAATAAATACTGACCACTGGACCGATGTGGTAATCACAATTGTATGCATGGTGAACATAAGTACAGGATCAATTTGACATTGCTTTAGTAATACTTATCTTATCCACATACTTATCTTCAAAACATAACATTTTACAATAAGTTCCTAGAACCGTAGACGTCATTACACAAGGGCAAGTTTTGAACAAAATAAATATCAATAAAATGTAATTTCATTTTGCCCACTCTTATGCTAATAAGAAAATCTGTCGCAACGTCAGACACTCACGTTCACGCCATATTGGCAATAAACTACAAAATGGTAAAAAAATCGGTAACCAAAAACGGATTTTTGGCAAAATATTCGTTATTCGTGGATAATTTTTGGCATAATTTTGCCAGAGGTAATGACGAATAGTGGTTGCTTTTAATTCGTATATTTCGTAGAAAACATTCATTTCCAACAACCATATTACGATTATAGGTAGTATAATAATAATTGATCGTAATGCCTCAAAAAAAGCGACGATAGCCTAGTTGGGTATGGAACGGTCTGCCGAGACGAATGTCCGCAGGTTCAAATCCCAAGGGCACACACCTCTGACTTTTCTAAAAAAAATCATGTGTGTATTCTTTGTGAATTTATCGTTCGCTTTAACGGTGAAGGAAAACATCGTGAGGAAACCTGCACATCTGAGAAGTTCTCTATAGGAATTTCGAAGGTGTGTGAAGTCTACCAATCCGCACTAGGCCAGCGTGGTGGTCTCAGGCCTAATCCCTCTCAGTAATAGAGGAGGCCCGTGCTCAGCAGTGGGACAGTATATAATACAGGGCTGATATTATTATATTATAATGCCTCAAAGCAATTGCGAGTACAAAGCATTAGGATACGCACAATTGACATAATTTCATTTTATCAACATGCTCAAATGTTTATATTTTATGAAACTAGATCTAAAATTATTCTGTGTTTATTCTTTTTTGAAAATTCTGATATTATTATTCATATATCATATAAAACGTTTTAAACAAAATAACGTCATAAGTGCGGCTCAACACATAATGGTCTTTGCTTTGCAGTAGAAATATAAGTATTGCAGCAATCAAACGTACCTTTTTTCGTGCAGTGAACTAAAACTATAATTTCATTAAAAAGAAAATAATAAAGTAACCACTGCTAGTGGTGGAGTCATAAAAACTAAACATTTTTATGACGCTCAGCCTTGATTAAAATGGAAGAATATAAACGCTAAATAGACAACAGTAAAAATGATAGACGACCGAATTCTTTTTATAGACGTTGTATTTGGAACTTATATATACGGTAATTATTAAGATGGTTACCATTTTACTTTGAAAGAGGAATGTATCAAAATAATAAGTGACACGAAATATCCTACATGACTAGCTGCTTTGCTTTGCTGGTGGTTAGGATATATTTTATATCCGCCCGAATAATGACGGATATAAAATATATCCTAACCACCAGCACAAGGTTCCAACAGCATAATAGTGTCGACTACAATCTCTATCAATATTAGGGTACAATCACTCGTCAGTCGACAATCTATTGGAACTCACTACATTTACCATCAGGTGCGGTGGGGTATTGGCCTTGCACGTATAAAATATTTAAATAGTTTTTGTCACTTAATTGCTTGTTGGCGACATAGTAAAAGTAAATCGCGAATTCCAAAAAAAAAACATTTTTTTTTCTTTGGGCTAAAAGGCTGGTAATTCTAAGAATAGTTGCAAAGTATTCCAATGCATAATGAAATTAATACATTAATTACAATATTGAAAACCTGTCCACAGGAATAAGAGAGGTTCTGAAGACTAAATTATAAATGTAGACATTATTAAATGAGACAATATAAATAGGACAGCTGTTCATAACACGGACATCTGTCTTTTATACGGCGCAAAAATACAATAAATTTAAATAACTACAACATTTATTTCTAGACAAATGTATATGCCATCAAACTTAAATAAAAACCCAATTTTTTAAAGAAAATTGTTTGGAAAACTTTAAAACATCTGGGACTGAGTCGTTATTTTAACATTTATATTTTATGTGCACTATTAAAAAATATTATAATAATATGAATTCGCTTCCAACAGGTCGACGTGGAGATCCTTGGGGGAGGCCTATGTTCAGCAGTGGACTTCCTGTGGCTGAGATGATGATGATGAATATGAATTCAAGTTTTCGAGACGCGATGGACTGCATATTGACAATTAAGTTTATTCGGTGATATATTGTAATTTCTATCAAAATAGTTGCGGTACATTGGATCTTGTTAATAAATTCGTGAGATACAAGGAACAAACAAAGCATTGCCGCTAGTTTCTTTCGGTTTAGCTCGAGTGGCCCCGGCACATTGATACAGAAAACAAAAACGCCAGCTTTGTGTCTTTGAGACTATTGGCGAATAATTCGCCGAAAAACTTGGCGAAGAATTCGTGCATGAATATGATTATGGATTAATGAGTAACATATAACTGGATATGGACCGCTTCCAATAGGTCGATGTGGAAATTTTTAGGAGAGTCTCATGTTCAGTAGTGGACATCCTGCGGCCGATAATGATGATGTGTAACATATACACCCTCTTATTCGTAACTATTGGTCTCTACTCGGCATGTATCTGAGTAAGGGGTGAGTTAATTGATTTATACCGGGCACAATTCCGACTTTAATTTTACTACCAGGAAAATCGATTTTCATATTTTTTAAATTATCACGGTTCAGTTGAAATTGTTCTGGCCACATAAACAAGAAATAAAAAAATCAAGGTCACGCTCTACTTCCTAAAGATTTCAAACCAAAAACGCTTTTATATTCCTATTTATGTCAACACAAACATCCAAATAACTTCTCCAATGTACATTTAGGGTTCCCGAAATATTTACATTTATGACACACATAGCCGATACATACCCTTCCTTATCCCGGGATATCGGAAACGAACTTGGCAACGGCCAGGATCAGCGAACAAATCCCGAGGGTCGAACCTTGTTAAGTCATTGTCTCATCCGGATCTGTGGTGGCTAAACGTGTAAAATTATTATCGGTGCCGCTTACTATTACAGCATTCATGATACATGAAACTTATGACTCGCTTGGGAAAACTAATTAACTTAGGATGGTTACGTACAATTGTCTTCTAACTGTTGTTATATGTTTCTTACGTGCTTTATACACAAGTTTAGCTACAATTCGTATTTGGCTGGACGATAGCGTGATATGTGAACTGACTAAGGTGTACTCATTCGCAGCTCGGAGGTAAGAAATTGGCGGTGTGATACCTCCGTGCTTCAGAAAGCACGTAAAGCCATTGGACCTGCACCTATACTCACTTCAGTAATGTCGGATTGCCATCTCACTGGACTATGTGAGTGAAAAGTGTATTGTGCACACACTTGTGCACTATAATATCTCCTGCATACTTGGCTGACCTCCGTTGAGATTAACAGCCGTGGTAGAAATTCGGCCAGTAAGGATTCAACATGTGGGTGAGGACTGAAAGTCCAGCTATTTAGATTTATTTTTTTATTTAATCCTTTTTACCAAGGCGAGCGTGTAAGTTTTGTATTTATTCGTCAAGATTAGAAATGTCATGCAGGGTTTAAGGTAGGCAGCTGATCGTACAAATTAAACCTAATCGTTCTAGAACACCCGTGTAAATGTGTCATGTGATGACCCCACGTTGATAAAGGTACTTAATAACGTTTTTTTTGTATCCTGCTTGAATGACGAGACGAGCTTGCCGTTCGCTAGATGGCAAACAATAAGACCGCCCAAAACAGTAGAAATACCATCCAACACCTTGAATTACAAAGTATTGTTTGGTATATCAAGGGAAAAAACGTGCTGCATTTCGAAAAGTAAAACTCTCGATATTCTATTAACCAATGCAAGCATAATAACTCATTGCTTGTAAGCATCATCGCTGTTGTACGACTACGAAAGCTGTTCGACTCTACAAAATAGGAAATAAAAAGGCGGTCAAGTGTGTTTAGAATTTACGCGACAAGTTTCCCGGTTCAATTATAATTCAATTTTTGAGTTGGGTTTCGATTAACAATGAATTGTGGTATTGATTTTATCGCGTCATTTGTATATTAGGACATAATATATTTCTTGAATAAAATCTGTTTTAATTTTTCTGGTAGTACTGGGAATCAATTGTTTACAAATAAAAGTATAATGATATTTATTAATCCTGTTTCAAATTTTGTTATTAAACCAAATATTGGTTTGTTTTATCATGGTAAATATTTAAAATCAACGACTCTTTTCTTTGTAAATTCAGAAATATTCCACTCGTATTTATAATAAAAATTTCACGGGAAAATGACATTAGCAGTTTGTAACTTTAGCAATTTTATTTAAACAAGTTTTTCCGAGAAACTCAAGATTCGGTCGCGCCTTTTTGTATAAGTTCACTTGTCCCATATTATACCATCCTGAAGTTTGCAGCCTTTACTATAAGTGAACAATAAAACTTTAAATACAAATCACGCGGTGTTTCGCTTTGTTCCATTTTGTGGAACATATTCACGTTGTAAAGCGATTTTTTTTACAATGTGAATATGTAAGATTTGTGCTTATTTAATTTATGTTTTATCCTTATTTTTCTTATTAAATATACTTAGTTTCAATATTTTCTTTCATTTAAATATTGCTGTATTATTTTATGTCACATTAACAATATCATGTATGTAGTGGTTAAAGTAAATGTTATCAATTAAAGAGTTATTTTTCGGTGGTTGGAAAAATGTTATCGAATAAGTTTCGATATTTTGACAGATTTTTTTACGGATGGTAGGTCTCTAATATGTGAGAATCCGTCTGGATAGGTACCACCACAATGTCTATTTCTACAGCCAAGCAGCAGTGTGTAATGTGTAGTTATTGTTGTATTCCGGTTTGAAGGCTATAGGAGCCAGTATTTAACTACTGGACGTAACGAGACTTAACGTCTCATGTTTCAAAATCGCGATGTAATACAAGGTGTTAGACGGTGTTCCTACTGTCTATGGGCGGTCGTATCGCTTACCATCAGGCGAACGGCAAGCTTGTCTTGTCATTTAAGCAAAAAAAAAAATAGCAAATATGTCAAAGATATTCTAATAGAGTTATATTCATATCTTGTGCTTATAATTTAGTACTTACCTGAGGATTGAAAAATCATTCCAAAATTATTTTATATATACAAATATTACAATCCTTAGTGCCTGTTTCATAACTTCTGAGTAAATGCTATTCGTCACATAGATGCATAAGCCGACCAAATACCAGAGTCATATAATCTAGGCTCCCAAATAAATGATAATAAAATGTTTACTATCTACAATAGCTGTTTAATAATATAAAACTTGTGAAACAGGCCCTAAATATCGCTAATTTTCTGAATATCGGAAATAGGTTCCATTAAATTAGATAACGTGGCAAGGAATTCCAATATCTCTATGTAGGAATAGATTTTTGTAAACATTTGAATAGAATAGGTGATTCTACAAAAGTACAAACTGTTCGTGAAACCATCGTTCCGTATGTCGCGCATTAGGAAGTTTTATGATCTTAAGAAGCCGTCGGAGTGTGCCTTTCGCGTCATATTTTAACTGTTATTAAAATTAAAGCTTTTAAAGGAATAAAATATATAATATAAACCCGCAACGAAATAAAGGGTATTTTTTATTTACGGATATTTTTATCTATTTTGTAAGAGATAGTATAAAATTGACTTGACTGCCTTGATGGCGTAGAAGTATTGCCTGCAGTGCTGAGGTCTTGGGTTCGATTCCAGGGTCGGGCAAAGTAATATTGGGTTTTCTACTTAGTATCAGCGCGGTGTCAGGAATTTGTTACTGGTACTACAACATGGGACGGAATATACACACGGCGGAAAGTGGGTGCACCAGTTCTGCCTACCCCTTCGAGGATATAGGGCGCGAGTGTGTGCGATAGTATAAAATTACGACTGGTAATGAAGTACACCATAGCGTTTATTACCATTTTACCATATTATTAATCTTCAATAAAAACAGTAACTTTTTATTGAAAATTAATAACGAAATGGACATCTACATATATACATCTACTACTTCATGGATGTCTACCACATATTTTTAGTTGACAAATCTTTCACTCCAACACGAACTTTTATTAACTCATTTTTCGATGGATAACTCTTTAAACATTATAATGTAATATTTCATGTCCCGATTTTAAGTAACAAGCTTGGCATCCCATTTAAATTGTCCGTTAAAAAAATTCACTTAATTTACACTTTAAAAATGTGTTTTAAAATGTATAATTGATATGAAACCCGTATCGTCGTGCCGTAGTGCAAACGTTGCATAATCTGAGCTCCACATGAAATATGGTTTAAAGATGATGCTTTTGAATTTATCTGCGTAATTTTTCCCGCCACGGGAACAGATTTCAGTTCCGTTATTAATGTACTAAAAAGGTATTGTGTGCGAAAATAGTAAACTGTATTATATATAATATGGACAGATAAATTTGGGAAAAGTGCACACATGAGAAACGAAGTAGCAAGAGTACCTACGATGTTTTTATAAAAAAAAAAACATTTTTTTTTGATATACCTATACTTACTTTGTTTAAGTAAGTAGTTAATAAGTTTTGATACTGTTTTGTCGTACGTAGGGCCGCTTACAATCTGATGGGTCAGATGTGTAATGATCTCTATCGTGACTGCCTTGATGATGTAGCAGTAATGCGTACGCGTTACGAGTTCGACTACTGGGCTGAGGTCCTGGGTTCAAGTCCCTGGTCGGCCCCAATATCATTAGGACTGAATTTTTCCATCTTAACAAAATTACTCAGTTGCAGCTCATAGTCAGGTAGTTGGCGGTGTGCCTCGGAAAGCAGGTAAAGCCGTTGGTCCTGCGCTTGATCTCTCTCCAATTATCTCGGATTGCCATATCATCTGACAATAAGAGTGAAGGAACAGAGTGCACCTGTGTTTTGCGCACACATTTGTGTACTATAATACTTCAGCGAACCAGGCTGAGCTCCGTTGAAATTAGCCGGCATGGCCGAAATTATTAGAGGCTTAGAGGAATCCCTTTATCTATCTCTACCATCTATAAACACCTACAATTCCTAAAGGAATATTAATACCGTAGGAATAGGGACTAGGAAGCGAGGGTTATTTGAGCCTAAACACTAAATAATATAATAATAATATCAGCCCTGTATTATATACTTGTCCACTACTCAGCAAGGGCCTCCCCTACTACTAAGAGGGATTAGGCCTTAGTACACCACGCTGGCCTAGTGCAGATTGGTAGACTTCACACACCTTCGAAATTCCTATAGAGAACTTCTCAGTAGTGCAGGTTTCCTCACGATGTTTTCCTTCACCGTTAAAGCGAACGATAAATTCACAAAGAATACACACATGTTTTTTAGAAAAGTCAGAGGTGTGTACCCTTGGGATTTGAACCTGCGCACATTCGACTCGGCAGTCCGTTCCACACCCAACTACGCTATCGCCGCTTACACTTATTGCAAACAAATCAGATCGGCAAACTACACCTAATCATTATTTTTATGCAACATTTACTCTACTTGGATAGAATCAAAAGTAAGCAATATTTTTAATATAATAACATTGAATAAAATGCAATCAAAACATCAATTTCTTAACCCTCACATGAAGCAAAAAGGCATGTACAAAGGCCAGTTCAATCGCACTACATCACGGTAACAAAGTGCATTGCAGGCGACACGCGCCCCCTCGAACAGCATTACAGGGTTGCAATTTATATCGAGATGTACCGTCGCGTCGGTACTTTATACCCTGTAGAGCCCCCGCAACAATGCACTTTAATGCTCACTGTCTAATAATACGGGGGGTATTTGAGACCGGGTGAACGTCTTGACGCGTTTTATTGCTGTCGGAAATGGTAATTTTATGATATAAAATGAATTAGTAATAGTATGTGGCACAAGATATAATTTTTTTTTGGGGATCTGCCGTGGTTATCACCCGGGGTATCCCGCTAATGGTGTACAGGCGATCCACCGGCTTAGCAACCACGGCAGCTCCATGATGAGTTGGTGGGTCCTACCGCTCTCACTGGAGGTTCGATAGCCTCCAGCTAGGCGGTCTTAGGGCCCGGGAGGAAGAAGGGAAGGGGTAGAGAGAAGAAAGGGAAGGGCAATGTTCACGAACCCTTAGACAGAACTCAATGTGAACTTAGCAACCAAGAGGCATACGCACGAGCTGTGCGCCTAGGGTCGCGGCAAATGTGCCCCCGTACATGGGCGTGCATTTGGTGTGGAGACCAAGCGCACAAGAATTGCCTCGGGGGGGACGAGATATTATTATGTTAAGGGTTTTGATAGCGACTACCGTGGAGAAGGAGTTCCACGCCATAGTGCGCTCTAAATCCATCCGGTTTCAACAGGCCAGCACAATCATGTCGACTGGCAAGGGATAATCATTTCTTGTCAGTCGACAGGTCATTGGACCCCACTCCGCTTAACATCAGACGCAGTGAGGTCACTTTAAAAAAGATAAATCTGAGAAATCAGATCTATAATAATTTAATTTATTACAGTGTAAAATTCACTTGCTTTAACGACGAAGGAAAACATCGTGCCGAAACCTGCATACCTGAGAAATTTTATACAGGAATTTTAAAGGTGTTTGTTGTTTACCAATCCGCACTAAACCAGTGTGGTGGATTAAGGGCTGATCCCTCTCAATAGTAGAGGAGGCCCGTGCATAGCAGTGCGACAGTATAATACAAGGTTGATACTATTATTATTATTTATATAATGTAAAATTCATACATTTCACAATATAAAGTGGACTTTATGGAAGAACATTATCTCATGTAATCTTCCGAGTCATTAATATTACAGATAAAATAACACTATTTACGGATTTTATCGCGGTTATTTATATTAATATTTTGTACCGACGTTTCGAAGACTTTGCAGCCTTCATGATCACGGGACGGGCTCAGGTGTTGGTCATTTGCAAGTGAAAGTTACAATATATACCGACATTTTACAATTATTTTACTCAATTTTAATTTAGTAGTAAATAGTTTTATTTCAAGAAATAATTTTAGATGGTCAAACGATGATATTTCTGTTTCCTTTTCCTTATGAACATCGTTAGACGGTACATCCCTGAATGTCATAACACCACTTCCGTCGTTGTTGCCCGCGACTTATCTCTCCATCCAGAAATTTATGGGAAAAGCGTGCCTAAGTGCTCTTCGTATGAGTCAAAAGAGGACATATTTTATTTGACAGAATTTGCACAAATAATTCCCTAATAGGAAGCTATGTTATTTATGCTTACTGTAGGCCACTTTTTTATATCGGGCAGGTGGAGATATGAGAATATATATTATTAAACTAGCTTTTGCCCGCGGCTCCGCTCGCATTATAAAGTTTTTCGGGCTAAAGTTTCCTGTTATAAAAGTCACGCTATATATTTTTCCGGGAGCCTATATCCTTCCCAGGGTCTCAAACTGGCTCCATACCAAATTTCATCTTAATACGTTGGGTAGTTTTTGAGTTTAACACGTTCAGGCAGACAGATGCAGCGGGGGACTTTGTTTTATAATATATTTTTGTAGAACTTTTTAAGAGGAACGATCCCGTCATATACCATTGTTGCATAACTTTAACCGTTTACGCAGCGAAGGCAACGGAAGCTCTCAAAACTAATTAATTTTCCCCGTTTTTGCAACATGTTTCATTACTGCTCCGCTCCTATTGGTCATAGCGTGATGATATATAGTCTATAGCAATCCAGCAACAAAGGGCTATTCAACACAAAAAGATTTTTTCAATTCGAACCGGTAATTCCTGAGATTAGCCATTACTGTTCCGCTCCTATTGGTCATAGCGTCATGATATATAGTCTATAGCAATCCAGGAACAAATGGCTATCCAACACAAAAATATTTTTTCAATTCGAACCGGTAATTCCTGAGATTAGCCATTACTGCTCCGCTCCTATTGAGTATAGCGTGATGATATATAGCCTATAGCACTCCACGAACAAAGAGCTATCCAACGCAAAAAGAATTTTTCAGTTTGGACCGGTAGTTCCTGAGATTAGCCATTACTGCCCCGCTCCTATTGGGTATAGCGTGATGATATATAGCCTATAGCACTCCACGAACAAAGGGCTATCCAACGCAAAAATATTTTTTCAGTTTGGACCAGTAGTTCCTGAGATTAGCCATTACTGCCCCGCTCCTATTGGGTATAGCGTGATGATATATAGCCTATAGCACTCCACGAACAAAGGGCTATCCAACGCAAAAAGAATTTTTCAGTTTGGACCGGTAGTTCCTGAGATTAGCCATTACTGCCCCGCTCCTATTGGGTATAGCGTGATGATATATAGCCTATAGCACTCCACGAACAAAGGGCTATCCAACGCAAAAAGAATTTTTCAATTTGGACCGGTAGTTCCTGAGATTATCCATTACTGCCCCGCTCCTATTGGGTATAGCGTGATGATATATAGCCTATAGCACTCCACGAACAAAGGGCTATCCAACGTAAAAAGAATTTTTCGGTTTGGACCGGTAGTTCCTGAGATTAGCGCGTTCAAACAAACAAACAAACAAACTCTTCAGCTTTATATAATAGTATAGATATACCAAAATGTTAAAATAAACGAACACATAAATTTATATGTACATATCTTTTAGTGTTATTATCGTAGCAAGTGTAACTACTGGACATAATATAACTTAACATTTCATGGATGGCGAACGCAGTGGAATACCAAACAATATTTTGTTATTCAAGGTGTTCGTTGATGTTTCCACTGTTTATGGGCGGTCGTATCGCTTACCATCAGGCGAACGGCAAGCTCGTCTCTTCGTTCAAAGCAATAATAAAAACGTAATATAACATAGTTTGTAACTACAAGGTTGGTCGATACATTCGCCTTCAAACTATCATACACATTTATCGTTACATAAACAAACTTGAAACATTATTTATCATTACCCACATTGTCACGTATAAAACACATAACATATTCTGGTCAACTTTCGAATCGACAATAAAAACTGTCTGACTGCCTTCGCCCGACGCGAGATTTACGATCCCGTGTCGATTTTAATGGCAACTGTGATTGTTTGATACCGATATATAACTCGCACGGGTACGATTTGGATGCATTTTTAAACTTCCCGTTCGTATGTCGGTAAACCTATTCACTATTACTTTCTGCTCGTGGATGTACTCGGAAAATGGAGTATTTACAGATGAAATGTCATAAATGATACGTCTGTTGATAAATTCGGTTCAATCTCCATAATTACATATAAATAAAAATAGAAAAAAAAGTTTTTATTGGTGTTTAGACTTTAATAATCCGCGAATAACCTTTTAAACCTCTTAGAATAAAACATTACTTTATCAAAAAGTTTTTATTTTGAAATTACCTGCATAAATCTTTGCATACATTTGCAACATGAGTTACGATGATGACGTCATTAATGACAGCCCGCAGAATCGAGTTTCGTAGTAAATTGTACAATCATAGTTAATTGTTGCTCGCTCCGACGGAATGTTCTCTAACATCAATTCGTATACATACAGTAGGTACTGCCTCGGTGGCATGGTTGTTTTCTGCGTGCGCGGCATGACCATTCTTTGACGTCTCCAGTTTAAATCTCGTGCCGGGAAAAATTATATTGGGTTTTTTGCTCAATATAAGCCCGGACTTTGGGATTCGTGTGTGATTTATCTATAAAATTAAGGGACGGAACATGCTTGAAAAAATGAGTGTCCTACTGGCAGCTTTGTCTACCCTTTCCTAGGTGTAAGGCGTGAAATGTGCTTTCTTTTTTAGACATACGATAGATTGTGCGATATCATTTTGTAATATCACAAACGAAACGAGGTCTCCGTTTGACAACATTATTATGTTACTAAACAAGTGCTCATCATCCAGTAGTGATAGTGGTAATTTGGTTGTTAATGTAAAAAAAATATTCAATAGTCATGTCATGATTCATTTTAGTGAGTATCGTCTGAATTTTAAAATCTAGTTTCGTTCAAATCAATGTTTGAGGAATTCAAATAAATAATATTATATTAAGTGGCTTAGTAATAATATAATAATATCAGCCCTGTATTATATACTGTCCCACTGTTGGGCACGGGCCTCCTCTACTACTGAGAGGGATTAGGCCTTAGTCCACCACGCTGGCCTAGTGCGGATTGGTAGATTTCACACACCTTCGAAATTCCTATAGAGAACTTCTCAGATGTGCAGGTTCCCTCACGATGTTTTCCTTCACCGTTAAAGCGAACGATAAATTCACATAGAATACAAACATGATTTTTTAGAAAAGTCAGAGGTGTGTGCCCTTGGAATTTGAACCTGCGGACATTCGTCTTGGCAATCCGTTCCACACCCAACTAGGCTATCGCCGTTTAAGTGGCTTACGATATACTTATTATATAAGCTGAAGTGAAATAGTGAATAAAGATTTTATTTACTTTACCAATATCGAAAAATACAGCATCTTTATTTTATTTACCGGGACAATACAAACAAAGTAGTATTTTAAATATACCTCGTGAACGTTCCATTCAGTAATGTATAAAGTCAGCGTGCTGTTTCTGAATTTTCTCATTTGTAATGTTTGGATAGACTGATTTCAATATTTTCATCCGTCCGCTTGGGAATTTCATTACTTCTCTGAGAGGAAACGTACAAACAGAATTGTGATACAATATTTCTGATTGATTAACAGTGAATTAAACGTCACATTTTTTTTTAACCGAGACGATGTTCTGTCTGTTTGCACGTTACTACGATGTTTACATTATAAAAAACTTATTTGTAATGTTTGTTTCTTGCTTTCAGTTATAAGTTTTTGGACTTGTTTTATCCGTGTAACTTTATAAATTTCTGGTAATGTGTGTTTAATATATTATTATGACAAATTACATTAGTATGTTTAAATCCCAAAAACGGGTACATAACCACTGAAATACATACACATACAATATCCATTCATAGATCCAAATACATAGTTGCCTTTGTTATGTCTAAGCGCAGCATTCGATTCTAAACCCAAAAAGTAAACATAAAAAAAAAATCTCAAAGTTATTATCACAAATTATTTACATGTAACAACATAATTACAACAATATAACATCGAAGCCTGGTACCCACCATTGAATTAGCGCAAAACCGGCATCGGTAACATAACGCGCGTTCGTTCCCTCTCAATCGCAACTACCGCAATCAAACGCTGGACATCGCAACATGCCACAAAAACACTGAACACAACGTACACCGAGTTTGTTTATAATGATAATAAGAAGCGCGGAACGGGAACCGGGTGAGAGATCGTCCGGGACACGTTAGCTCGGGTCGAGCCGCGCGGCGGTACTGACGGCACGCCAGGCGAGCTTCCCCGCCCGCCCTAGCGCGGCCCTTTCTTTGTTCCCTTCAAAGCTGTGTTACCTTGCTACGCGGCGCGTGGCTATGTGTCGGGATGGTGTTACATTATTGTGAATTGCGTATCTTACGCATTGTTTAAGTGTTTTGATTTTATTTAGTCATGTGTGTTAATGAAAATGGAGAGTATGTAACAGTGGCGAAGCGTCCACACAATCCGATTCCTACCAGCTTCCCTTTTAGGTTTATTTACGTTTGTACTCGTCTTTGTTTTCTGTTAAAGCGACTGCGATATGTTAACTAAGGCAATTTTTTTTGGCTCGGGTTAATAATAATAAATAATAATATCAGCCCTGTATTATATACTTGCCAATTACTCAGCACGGGCCTCCTCTACTACTGAGAGGGATTAGGCCTTAGTCCACCACGCTGGCCTAGTGCGGATTGGTAGATATCACACACCTTCGAAATTCCTATAGAGAACTTCTCGGATGTGCAGGTTTCCTCACGATGTTTTCCTTCACCGTTAAATCGAAAGATAAATTCACAAAGAATACACACATGATTTTAGAAAAGTCTGAGATGTGTGCCTTTGGGATTTGAACCTGCGGACATTCGTCTTGGCAGTCGGTTCGGGCTCGTGCCTGGCTCGGGATAACTTTTAAAAAAAATTACCTATCCCCACTGGTCTGTAAAAGTGTCTAACTAAAGATATTGTGTTTCGTATAGTATTTTTGCCATCAACTATATTATTTTATTAAAATATGAGCTCTACAGTGTTACGAGTCCACGAAATAAAATCGAGAAATATTTATTTCTTTATTTGTAATGAGGTACACCCACAGCACTACATATTAAATCATTCAATTCAAAAAAGCAATAAGGTACAACATCTAATATGTGTGCTACTAATAGGTAAACACAGCATTAACCACTAACAACATATTGAATTAAAATCTAATTAAAATATTTTCTTTTAAAAGATTAGGAAAATTATTATCATAAATATAAAGCCCCACTGAGGTATATAAATCAAATGATAATATCATTGTAACTAAATTATATTTAAAATTTTAAGCGACAACTAAAAGCTAGCATCCTACAATGCTATACCATCTCTATATTATAAGTCTTATGAAACAGTTTTCCCGTATTTTTACCACAAACTGCTGAACATTTTCTTGTGTTTTTTTTGTATCCTAAAGCGGGTAACCCTCGACGTCCCCTCCGCGCATCGTGTTAACCAAATCTCGCGTGTTGCGATCTCTCAGCTTTATCAATTGATTCGAACGTAAGGGTAGCGATAATGCTGTCAAGCCAGACTGATATCGGCATGACCTCCCCTACGGTATAAGTTTAATGCAAATTAATAGTAAAATATATTTTTGTTTATTGTTTTGAATTATGAGATGAGCTTCCTGTTCGCTTGATGGTAAGCGATATGACCGCTTGTAAACAGTAGAAACACCATCCAAAACCTTAAATTACAAGGTATTGTTTGATATTCGACAACGCTCGCCATCCTAAGGCATGAGATGTTCAGTCTTATTATATCCAGTAGTTACACGGGCTACAATGTCTTTCAAAACGGAACACAACAGTGACTAAACACTGCTGCTTGACGGCAGAAATAGACATTGTGGTGATACCTACTACCCTACTCAGCGGACTGTCACATATGAGAGACCTGTCACCAGTAAATAATAAATATATAGATACATTGTATTGTTCCTTTAAAATGATTCGTGAATTAGTGTGGAAACTGTTTATGATAGAGTCGACGAAAAACGAGGACTTATCTAACTTAAAACATACTATGATTTGATATTTTTCAGTAATTATAATAGTTAGAACTGAACAAAAAGGTGCCTCCATTTCAAATAATGTTTTTGTTAGAAACTGTCAATTACATCAAGCTAAAATAGAAACAATTGCAAAGCACTTAGATATTAATGATTTCTTATATTTACGTGATTGTTAAACATTGCAATAAAACTAATTTTAAGAATTTTAATGCGAGTTATCATATTTTAAAAATAATAAAGATTATAATTGTAAACGGTAGATATTATAACGTTGACTTTTCAGACAAACTATACACCTCAGTCCGCCCTGTGACCAAGAAGATTGATAAGTATTCGAAACATCGCGAGAAAATTAAAACACAAAAAAAATAACTCGATAAAATCCGCAAACTAATTTCATTTCGATACTTAGATATTAATTAACGTTCTTTTTTTTCATTCCCAAATGTGCTGCTAGGTTATTGCATTGCTTGCGTATAATTTTTACTGCGGCAGCATACCGTGAAAAGCGAAGCGCGAAAATCGGAAATGAAACACTACGGCGGTATTTCTTTATTGTTTTTGTTCTCTAAATATTAAAAATACACGACTGCGGTGATGAATATTTTTTTTAAACCTAGTGTTATACTGGCTATAGTTAAAACATGTAACATGGGTATTGTTAAATATAATATAGTCACATATACAGATATAGTTTAGGTAGTGTGTGCAAATTATGGGTGATGCAAACTTGTATTATAAGATAAACTTTATTGCCTTGCTGGCGTAGGTGTAATGCGTACGCGGTACGAGTACGACTACCGCGCTGAAGATTTGGGTTCGAATTTCGGGTTGGGCCAAAAATTGTAAAGAAAGAGGATTTCCATCTTAAAAAAAATACTGGTCGCAACTTCAAGTCAGGAAGTTGGTGATAGGATACCTCCGTGCCTCGGAAAGCACGTAAAGCCGTTGGTCCTGCGCATAATGTCTCATCAGTCACTTTGGATTGCCATTTCACCGTACTATGAGTGTGAAAGAACAGAAAGTGCACCTGTGTATTGCGCACACACTTGCGCACTACAATAACTTCTGCGTATTTGGCTGATCTCCGTTGAAATTTGCCGCCATGGCTGAAATTCGGCTAGGAAGACTTCATTCATTATAAAATTGAAGCGAGTAAAACTGGTCACATTTAAACATTTTCCGTCTCGTGACATTATATTTTAAGTCTCAACAATAGACAGCGCTATTACTGTTTAGTTCCAGAACGAGCTAAGTATAGGTAAGAAGAGCTTCGTCTTAACATTATCTATCTTACTGTCTCACTTTTTGTTCAATACCTAGTTCTTAAGCTGATTTAGAACTAAGTATATTTGTTTCTAAAAAATTTTTTTTTTTCTAAAAAGCGGCGATAGCCTAGTCGGGTGTGAAACGGACTGCCGAGACGAATGACTGCAGGTTCAAATCCCAAGGGCACACACCTATGATTTTTCAATAAATTATGTGTGTATTCTTTGTGAATTATCGCTTGCTTTAACGGTGAAGGAAAACATCGTGAGGAAACCTGCATATCTGAGAAGTTCTTTACAGGAATTTCGAGGGTGTGTGAAGTCTACCAATCCGCATTAGGCCAGCGTGGTGGACTAAGGCCTAATCCCTCTCAGTAGTAGAGGAGGCCCGTGCTCAGCAGTGGGACAGTATATAATACAGGGCTGATATTATTATCATTATTATATATTTGGTTTTGCTAATATTCGCACCTAATTAATATTGCAAAATATATTATATCACTACATCCTCGATGCTGTTAATGGAAAAGTAAAGAATATTCATTTTAAAATTACTGATTAATAACTTAATCTAGTAAAAATATAATAATATTATTTTAATATTTTATGGATTTAAAACATTACATTGTACTTATTTAAAAACAATAAATAAAATGAAAAATTATAATTTTAAAATAATATATCAGCGAGACTAAATGGTATTATTACATTAATTTTTGATTGTGAACAGACATAAAACATTAATTAATTTATTAATCTATTTAAAATGTAATAAATAAAATCATCGAAAACCCATATTACGACGTATCTTTGTAATTACGTTTTTTTCTAACGATTTATAAGGCGACTGATGACTTCCAAAACCATTTTAGCTATTTTCAAACACAGTTTTTGAATTGGTGAATATGTTATTATGCGTACAACTGTAGCGGCTATAATACACTGCTATGCTAATTATGATTATGTACAAGTTACTTTACACATGATTGTTGTAAATAATAATACAATACCAGCCCTGTATTATATACTTACTGTCCCACTGCTGAGCACGAGAATCATCTACTACTGAGAGGGATTAGGTTTAGTCCACCATGCTGGCCTAGTGAGGATTGGTAGACTTTACACATCTTCAAAATTCCTAAAGAGAACTCAGGTATGCAAGTTTCCTTAAGATGTTTTCCTTCACCTTTAAATCAAAGGGATAATTCACAAAGAGTACACATAAATTTAGAAAAATCAGAGGTGTGTGCCCTTGGGTTTTTAACTTGCGGACATTCGTCTCAGCAGTCCGTTTCACACCCAACTACGCTGGCGCCGCGTAATTATTGAGACTGAGCATAATATTTCACATTTATTATTACTTAATGGGAGATTATTTAGCGCGCAACTGAAGAGCGACGATCGCACGCACCGTCTTGAAAATCTATGATTCACACGTTGCATATCTACATTCAGTAACACAGACACCGCCGACACCGAGTAAACACCAGAGTAACACAGACACCGAGTTCCGCCAAAGATTTACTCTAACATGTGGCGCATTCCAGGGTTAGACGGTGTAAACACAATAATATAGGCTGGTATGATTCTGTCGTAGTTAAATATAGACTACAAGGAAGTGTAAATATGTTATAACAAACGGTAGACATTATCCTACCATGGACAGCATTTAATGTAAACCGTCTTTCATTTTAGACCACCTCGGTGGTGTAGTTGTGATGCATAGGCGGCTCGGCAACGCTCTGAGGTCCTGGATTCGTATTAGGGGTCGAGTAAAGTCATATTTGGGTATTTTTGCTCAGTAACAGATAGTAAGAGTAATATAGATATGGTGATAGGCTCGCCCCTTATTTCATTATGGGACGGAACACACTTGGCGAAAAGTGGGTGCCGTGGTTGCGCCTCTGCATACCCCTTCAGGGATAAATGCGTGATGTTATGTGTGTGTGTGTTGTGACTTTAATTTTTTGGCCCTAAGAAAACCGCCACCTATCGGATCTAAAATTATCCTATAATTCAAACTGGAAGTAACTAAACTCCCACAAATTTTTCAACCAATTTCCAAGGTGATTTCAGAGATTGGCGTTTAGGAAAAAGTATTTACATAAAAAAACCCGATGATGATGATTTTTCGAAGATATACCGTGATAATATAATCCTTGTCTTGTAGTTAGGAACATAACAGTAACGCTACAAAAAATCATAAAACATTGTAGGACGTTATCGTAGTCAAATATTATAGGGAAATAATATAATTATAATATTTTTTATGACTGATGGATGTTGAAATATGATTATGTTATATTACAGCCGAGGTATACCTCCTGATGTAGCCTACAGCTGAAAACGAATGGCGTGATGTTACGTACGAAAATACAAAACTGTAACAAAATTAAAAACTAAAAGAACAATATCGTACATGTACAGTCAGCAACAGAAGTCGTTGAACATAATTTGATTCCAATATTTCCTAATCATTATCATTTACCATAAGTTACTGATTACATTAAATTCAAAATAACTTGTCATAATTGAACTACAAAAGTAGCTGAATGCAGTCAAACCATTGAATGTCAAATATTACTAGCGAATTCTATTTATGATCTGTAATAAATACAAATGTGGCTGAAATTTGCACATTCTTTTTTTTTTATATAAGTACAAGCTTTTTTCCTATTCATTAAATTGAACCCATCAAGCTTCAATACACCCATCTCGCGGCACGCAGCGCACCGCGTTTCTTTACTATCAAAACATTGCCGAATAAATACAACAGTCCAGAATATCAATTAAATTGTTATTTTATAACATATTAGCTTTGGCTCGCTGCTCCGCCCGCGTGAAAAAGTTTTTCAAGGTCAAAAGTCATGCTATATATTTACCCGGGAAAGAAAGTAGCCTATAGCACTCAGGAGTAATGTAGCTTTCTATTAGTGAAATATTTTTAAAATAAGTTAAGTAGTTCCTGAGTTTAGCGCATTCAAACAAACAAATTCTTCAGGTTAATATAATAGTACATATTGAAGTTAATAACCAGAATTATATATTTTTTAAGTATGGGCAAAACATCATAATATATTAGTAAGTAATATTATAACATTAATAGGAATAGGTTAGTTACATTTTAAACATCCTATTTTATAGAGCACTGGCCGGTTTAAGAAACAAATGTGTAAATTCAAAATTATTCTGGCAGGAGATTCTCTTCGAAGGATTCAACGTAAACGTCAGTTTCTTTTTCATAATTTTTCAGCCAATCCTTTACTTTGGTGTCCATATTGAAATGATAACCTTAATCTGTACTCTTCTTTGGTAAGTGATTTATGGTCCGTTTCAGTGTTCAGGTGTTTTGTAAATTAGTATCTGTTCATCGACTTTTGTTGCCGATCGTACCTCCGTCGCCACATTAAACACAATAACATTTAAAATACTGTAAAATTTTCTTTACACCCACGAACGCATCGTAAATATCGCTTTTTAATTAAAGACTGTACATAATCGAGTGTATGGCGCGCATCGCTTGTCAAAATAATTGCCTAATTTCGTTTACCCCTGAACGTTGTAATAATATCGATACGAATTTTATTAAATTCGCCATCGGTAATTGATTTAAGGTGGCGCGCGACGCGTTATTTTGGGCAAATTCGAAACTTTTACATATTTAACGTTCATTATGACTGTGTGGGAGATAGCGTAGGCTCAGTGGTGAATATTTATATGATATATTGCAGTATTTAAAATATTAGTTTGTAAAAAGTAGAGTTTAATAAATATATTAGAAATATACCACGATGTGGGGTATACATTTGTTTCCTACCTTTCATATTCCAACATGTCAGCCGGGACATGATTGGAAATAATAAAAATGAACAAATAAATTATTATGTTATTATACTTAAATAAATGCAATATTCTATTTTTTCAAACTAATATTATTATATTTTTTTTAATATCCCAATGGTTTCAATAAAAATGTAGCAATGTTAACTGAAACGTATACAAAACGTAACAATAATATCAGTGCTATATATTCTGATCCTCTGCTTGGAACGGGCCACCTCTACTACTAAGAGAGTTTAGGCTTCAGTCCACCACGCTGGCCTAGTACGGATTGGCAGACTTCACACACCATCGAAATTCCTATAGAGAACTTCTCATATGTTCAGGTTTCCTCACGATGTTTTCCTTCACCGTTAAAGCGAACGATACATTCACAAAGAATACACATTACACACATGATTTTAAAAACGCCAGAGGGGTGTGCCCTTGGGATTTGAACCTGCGGACATTCATCTTGGCAATCCGTTCCACACCCAACTTGGCTATCGCCGCTTAAACCCATCAAAACTTACGTGTTTTCAATTACAGTCATGTAACGGCAACGTCCGTACAGGGGCCTTATTCTCTATCCCGCACGTTATTTTGACAGTGTGTAACAAGCACGTTACACAACGCATCATGTTTAGGACTATAGAAATTTGGCTTACAGAATACCATTCCACACACATTTCTCGAAGATAACATGACACGGCCGCGTTACGCGTTTACACTACCATACAGAATAAGGGCCCTGTTTATTAAATACATTGTGAACACATTCAAAATATGTTAGCGTGTAAAACGAGGCGGACATATTGACATGCGCAACATATTATCACAATAGTTAATACGTATCAGTTTTATGCAATATTGGTCTAAAATATTCGACAATTAAACTACACTGAACACGAGAGAAACTAAACAATGTAATTTTGTATTGAGAGCTTTTACAAATGAGTTGAATGTACCCTCTAAATCAATAAATCCGTACTAGGCCAGAGTGGTGGAATAAGGTCTAAACTCTCTCAACAATATACTTACCCAGCAGTGAGACAATATATTATTTTTGACAGCGCTCAGTACTATCAATTATAATTATTCATTCTTTGTCACATTCCTCTTAGCATCAAACAGTATGAGAGCCAAATAATTGTTTTTCAATTAAAAATATATTAAAAAACAACAAGGTAAGAATCATTATTCATCATCATTATAAATTGAAAACAACTTTGTGCAATGTATTTTTTGATGTGTCATAATGTAAATTAAACTAACTGAGTTTCTAAGCTGGTTATATTTCCAATTATGCTTCTAACGTATTGTATTATAATTGTGAAACCTTTTGTTGACCTTTCTTCAGCTATATTTACCAATTTTGGTTATGCTAGTTGTAAGTTTGCCTAAAATAAATAAATTGAAATAAATTATTACGTGTAATAATAAACGAGCTGTGACTAATAAATAAGTAGCTACGAAATATCATCGCTTGGAAAGTGAAAACCAAAGACGCTGGCTGTGCCTCTGGCATTGCTTTAGTCCATGAGCGGCGGATGCTGCATGCCATTAGGCGGACTAAATGCTCACCTACTAAGGCAATGAAAAAAGAACACAAGTCGGCCCTCGCGCTATATAACCGAAAGTAAAACAGAAATCTACCGTTATTAAAACTGCATCATGCGATTCTGGCCTCTATTTGTTCACGATTAAGCAAGATACAAGGAAACAACTGAAATGAAGAATAGCTGGAAATAAGAGATCTATTGTATCCTTTTCGTGCGAGTAAATTTGCTACTGTATAATAACCTTTATCGAGCTAAAATAATAGCGATTAATTTATCGAAAACAATATGCCTTCGTTGGTTTAGACCAGCGGAGCCGTTATGAGTAGTGAACTTTGGTTCCCAGATCAAGAAATCACAATTATGAAGATTTCGGCTCTATTCAGTCCAAAAGCTATGCGTTTTTCGATTTATGGGAACAGATCTTACCTATCTATGATAGCAATGTATGATTTTTTATGTTTCCGAGAATATTAAACATCGAAATAAAATTATTCTTCCGATTGTATCGCAGTTTTTTATACTATTATTTTCACCCGACGTTTAGAAGACTGAAGATTCTGGCATACTTCAAGTTACTGTGAATTCATTCTGCGAAGAACGAAACGTCAATAGAATATTCAATAAAGAATATATAATATGGGTAGGTATTGTAACATTGACATTTCTGATGATGTACACCTCAGTCCGACCCGTGAAGTCTTCAAAATATCAGGAGAAAATTAATATACGATGTAAAAAACCGGAAAATTCGAAAAACGCTTTTAATTTCGAAATTTACAACATTCTCAAAATATGAACTTGGATAACAAAGGCATCTCTTTATAATTTTATATAATACATGCTATAAATAGCGAGATTTATATATTTTTTTCATAAGTATTAAAAGTTTAAACCTTACATAAACATTCGACCTATCTACCAAACTTAACAAACATACCATTCCGGATATAACAAAATTTCCCATCGGCTTACTACACTCATACGCACGATTAAATCAAGCCAGTCGCCGGCTTGCGAGGCGGGCTTCATAAAGAAAAGCCGCTTACACAACGCACCGGCGATTCCGTGTCGAGATTTCATGTTCCGTTGGACTTAATACTGCATTATAAAGCTGTGTTATTAACACGTACCGTTATTATGTTGGTTGTAGACCCACCTTTATTTTAGCACCTGCTTTTATTTATTTATTTGGGGTTTCCGACAGGCTTAACAAGAATTGCGGCATTAGAAAATGTACGTTTTATACTGGCTATAAAATACTAATTTTATTATTTAGCAAATCTAAATAGAAAAATTATATAAGTGATTTGAAATTTCCTTCAGCAATTTTTGTTCCCGACCGTACGTAGCTGTGAGGATCGGGAAGATCAAATTTTATATAACGACATGCAGATTCAGTAAATTGTTATTGGCAACAGTGTTGATGGGAATTATAATGCGATTGATTTGAGTTGTTTTGACGTTCGAGAATAACGATGTCACGGACGAATTAGATGCCGCGCAGACGCTGTCGACTTGTTGCACCAAAATCACGACTTAGTAAAATACGGCGAAAAAATATACAATTTTCCTCTCATACAATGTCACTGAGTGAGTCAACTCGTTCAGGTAATAGCTTATATGATCAACCTTCGGCAGACGATCCTTCTTGGTAAATTTTATGGTCTGAGCGGGCTGAAAAGCTGATATTAGCTAATGATAATTGTTCATCATCGATCTTGGACATCGGTATTGCCTGCTCGGCCTAGTCCATAGCTGTTTGCCAGCTTATATTAGAAAATTATTGATTCCAAACAGACGTGTTTATTATGCCACATACATACAACGAAACCTCATAACTTCTGCACGTCATCGCAGGTGACATTTCTCGACACAATCACACGAAGACAGTTGTATCCAGTCACGGTTGCCACAGTGACGGCGTCGACACGTCATTGAATAATACATCGAGCGTGCGAACTCTCTACGTAATTATGGTACCCTAGTATATTTATATGAAAAGTACGGGTTTGTTTCAAAATCTAATACTCGTTTCGGGTATGAGGTACTGTAACAGGCCAGCATAATTGTGTCACTTACCATCAGGTGTAGTGGAAGCTCTTTGCTATGCCCGTAAATAAAAATCAACGTGATGAGCGTAATGAAGTGTCACACAATGCTTTATAATCAATGTTCTGAATGGGGTTGCTACTTTTTATAATTTGTCGAATAGGTTACCATCAGACGAGCGGTATGCTCGTCCCATAAAATTATATTATAGCTGTAATTTATCTACATTTGATTATTTAAAAAATCCAATTCCATAAATCATATGTGACGTATCTTTACATTATTTCTGAAAGCGTTTCGGGTGTTAGAAATTTTAGCATTCCCATTTGCATGTACCAGTTCCATAGCGGTACAAAAGGTCAAACGGCTGGCCATTATGAAAAGTCCTTAAGTGTCCGAATGTGTATGAAATATGGCCTCTATTTAACTAACGTTGGAACTATATTTCACAAAATGCATTGTGACATTGAATTCGCAATAGATAAATTATCAAAGCTAAATTAGGAATGATTTTACGCTCATCAGATAAATTATTTATAGAATATATTATAACTAAAATAAATTGAACAAAGTTACATAAATTTGTTCAATTCTTAAATTTTATTATAAGTACCTATTCTGTTTAAAATTAATTTGAAGTTCTAACTTTTATCTAATAATTGAAACTCGTCCCTATGAATATTTCTGTGTATAAATATCCCCATGCAGCCCGAATTACCAACAAAGTTGAAATTCCTGAAATAGCAACGTAGTGGTGAAAATCGATAAGCCGCATCATCGGCGACTAGCTCATAACTAATAGGTCAGAATAAAAAACCTACTGTAAAGTATTTGACGCGCGACAAATTGGCTTCGTGGCCATCATCCGCCGTCTGCCCGCCGGCTTTGAAACTGTACCAGCTCTTTCCAACATCCACGCCGCGGTAATGAAATCTCGATGGATTTGTGCAGGGAAATGATTAATCGTAACCTGGTGCTCGAAGTTATATATTTTATGCTAGGTCTTAACGAAATCACCTTACGATTGAAAATAAAATGGCAAGTAAAATTTAATGACGTTACTTTGCCGTAGAATGAAGTTAGGTCTGTGTTTACCCTTTTAAAAAACATAGAAGTGTTGTTTTAAAATTTTGGTACGCGGTGGTCGAAGCGCGTCGGATCTACAGAAATGGTATCATATTGGAAAACAATCATAGTATGCGTGATGATCACTATGGTGGCTGATGATGGCGAGTTGCATCCCTGCATCGGCCGATATAATATATAGTATAAGACCGCCAAAATTATTATGTAGTTTATCCTGATTCGTTTCGAACTGGTCAACACTATATTTTCACTGTACTATACCTATCAGAGTATATAAATTTGGCGTATCGAACGCGTGACACGTCCACACTCATCAATTCACAACGATCGCATGCTCGCGGACTAATTGAAGTGTAATTGATAAAGGATCGTAATTAGACACGATCATCCACTGTCAAACATAAAGGGTAATGTCCACTCGCCGAGGCACAGAAGGGACGGCCAATAAAACACACAAAAGGACCGGCGTCGCCTTTTCACCGTAACAGTGCGCGTCGACGGCCTGTGATTGATGAGACTATCGATCGCCAACTGGCGAGTGCGCGGACGCTGCTCGGCCCACGCACGTCGGCGAGTGTGTGGCCGCTTTTATTTTCTTTAAAATGTACTCAAATAGTTTTCTACAAAATACTAGCTACTGTTGGAGGCTTCGCCTGGGTGATAAAATAAATTTGGAATAAAATACTATGTCTTCGTCAGAAAACCCGCAAAACTGCGTACTGCTACATAAGAATTTCCAAGGTATGAGAAGTGCCAACCTGCACTTGGCCATTGTGGGGGACTGAGGCCCAAATCCCTCTTAACCAAGGAGGTACATGCCCAGCAGGACTATGTGATACATAATTCATCATCATAATCATCATCATCATTACCAGCCGCAGGATATCCACTGTTGAACATGGGCTTCCCATTGAATCCCATGGAATTTCTACATCGATCTATTGGAACTCATATTATTATTATAATTGCAACCAACGCCTTAACTAGAAAATATACAGCTCAAACAAAATGATCCTATAATACCACAATACTTGAAGTCGGTTGTAAACTTTTATTTCAGACAACGTTATTACATATTGTTCAACACAAAATATTCGTAAGCTAAGATTTTAGAACGCCCCGAGCGTGTCCCGTGTGTAGCATGTCCACAGAGGATAAGATAACAATAACCGCTTACCAATCGTGTGGTACAATAACCGCTTACCAATCGTGTGGTGCATCCCCTGTGTATTTTATAAATTTTAATATAGTAGCTTGTATCCGTGGCTCTGCCCAAGTATAAAGTTTTTCCGTGTTAAATTTTATCCCGAGATAGTATGTACTGGGGAGTAATGTAGCTTCCTATCAGTGAGAGAATTAACAAAATTGCTTCAGGATTTCTAAAGATTAGATTAGATATTTACAAACAAATAAACTTGCAAACATTTTTCTCCTCTTTATAATACTGATATGGATTTACATTAAAAGTGCCATGTCTGTATAGTGTATAGTCCGTGGACATTATCAGGAAAATCGATGCTGATGATTATTTACCATGTTTCGATGTACGTGGATGGATTTGACATAAATTATAATTTCAAATTAATTTTACGCGCATTTATTGGCCATGTTATAAAATGCGTGTTTTATGAATATTAATGGAACTTAAACGTGTCTATTGGAACTATGTATTTATATTGACAATGGAAAATTAGTACTATGTAAGATGTTCGTGAGTATAATGCTAACTTGACAACTGTCATTTTTGGACTGAACATTCAATTGGCTAATCTATTTGACTAGGTGGATTTTCCTATTTACTGAAGACTGGAAGCCTGTGGCGTCTTTTTTTTTATTAATATCCAGAAACCTTAATAAACATAATATATTAAAGCCAATATATTAAACCACTCAATTCTAAAGAGGTTTTTATACAAGTCGATCATAGATGTCGTCTTTGAAGCCCCAAAAATACACACAAAATAAATCCACAACTCAACTCCCAATTTGCAAACACACATGACCGTACGACACGAGCGGTTGATTGAAAATTTAAACATGTTGATTTGGTTTATTTGCAAAGTGTGACAACGGATAGTTAATTAAGGGCACGGTGGTTCGTTTCCGTGGCTTTGTTCTCGTTTCTCGCCGAAAGCTGGAATGATCTCGAGGACATTATTCAAATAAATTTGCGGCCAAAACAAAAACGGAAAGGGACATTTGACGAGTTCAGTGTTGAAATGCTCAACTCACTCGCGCAGCGCTAATCCATACTTATTTAAAATGCGAAAGTAACTCGGTTCGTTTATCTGTCTGTTACCTTTTCACCGTCGAACCACTGAACCGATTTCAATGAAATTTGGTAAGGAGATATTTTGAAACTCTGAGAAGGTTATAGGTTACTTTTAAACCCGAGAAAATGTATACAGGGACTTATATGCCGGAAATACCATATATATCCATCTCATAATAATAATATTAGCCCTGTATTATATACTATCCCGCTGTTAGGCACGGGCTTCCTCTACTACTGAGAGGGATTAGGCCTTAGTTCACCACGCTGGACTAGGGCGGATTGGTAGACTTCAGACACCCTCGAAATTCCTATAGAGAACTCTTCAGGTATGCAGCTTTCCTCACGATGTTTTCCTTCACGTTTAAAACAAGCGATAGTTCACAAAGAAAACACACAAAATTTTAGAAAAGTCAGAGGTGTGTGCCCTTGTTATTTGAACCTGCGGACATTCGTCTCGGCAGTCCGTTCCACACCCAACTAGGCTATCGCCGCTAAACTACTAGCTTATATCCATCTTACCAACCAATTTACTAACAAAAAATAACTATCGTTTCACAATAATTCGTTTGAATGCGAACACACGCCTTGACAGTAATGAATGTAACAAAATCATATGTCATGACCTTTATGTTCCATTATAGAACGTTCACAATAGAAATGGAATATTCAGGTGCGCGGTCAAGGTCGAGTGGGGGGAGGTCTATGAGGGGGTGGTGGGTCTAGTATCCCTTCCTTCTATAATATTACGCAAGATAATATTGCCTGGTAAGAGAAACACCTATCTCATAGAATTATTGTGGCAATTTCATCAAGAAATAATTTACAGGGGTCCTTTTTTGTGTAGATATGGTTTTTTGAAATATAAAATCCACTGTGCATTTCTTCTGGAATACCAAATTGCTTCAGGATATTCCGACATAATTACGAGTATATCCAGTATCATCTCAAATCGTTTTAGCAGTTTTTGGTGAAAATTAAAACTGAAAAAGTTTACATAAACTGTGGTTATGTTAATGTTTATGTCATTTCCTATTTTACTGATTTAATTTTATTCAATTTCTTTTTATTTAATCGATTTTATTTTTACAGAATTGTTGTTTCACACGTACGCATATGCATTTATCCCCGAAAGGGTATGCTGAAGCGTAACCAGGGCACCCACTTTTCGCTAAGCGTGTTCTGGTCCCATGATGTGATAGGGGACAAGCCTATCGCTATATCGTGAATAAATTTCAAACTCCGGGCCGATACTGAGCAGAAAAAACCAAACATCACTTTGCCCGAACCGGGATTCGAACCGGGGACCTCAGAGAGTGAATGTTGTTTCACACTTTTAATTAGTAAATAGTCGATAACGTTGTAATTTTAATTAACCATGTTTACTCCACTGAGTGCTGGTGTGCCATTAAACGATTAAATATCGTCATCTTTTTTGTATCCGCACGACAAAGTGACCGCACTGTACCAGATTGTAATTGGAGTGGCGTCCAACAGAATGTCAATGGACGAGAGACGATGAGGTTAAAGCTATGTGTTATTAAACAGTGGCAGGTGCGTGCAATATCTCCCACCTCTACACACAATACACACCTACAACCTATACAGTATACACTGTGTAATAGTTATGTATATCGTTCGAGAATAGAATAGCAAAGCGGATGATGGTGTAGACCTTGCTTTGCGATCAATCAATTCACTGTTGCTGAATTCACTTGCATGTGTAAGACCGTGGTTATAGAAAACTAGATTTTCTTGCATTTCATTTGCGACCACCGTACACAAGGTGTTAAGACCCGCCATAGTGGCCCACGTAAGTGTATCGCGTTCCGGGATCAGCCTGCGTATATCCGGTTCCAAAAGAGTGACGTAATTTTGCCGACTCATCATCGATCATCTCTAGTCAGTTGGCGTTCTATTTTCTATGTAATATTTTCATCAGGTGCAGTAGTAGTGCGGTCATTTTGTCGTATAAAAAAATATGATAAATTTATAATGTGTTATTTATATAGCTTCATACATAAATCAGAGGTATGTGAATCCATTTTCTATCCCCTATAATAGTTATGACGTATTTCGGATTTACGTAAACCGATAGAATTCTTTACACCATAATACACCATAATAATTATCAAATCTTAAAACAGTAATTTACTAAATCCATTCGATAAAGGCACCAATAGCATATTAACAACCTCACGTCGACACTGTAACTTAAACGTGCACGTCTGCGTTTTCAATGGGCGCGACAACTTGTGCGCGGGACAAAGGAAACTACGATATCTATACACGTTGAACGCGACCGTAAATAACAACCGATGACAGCGCGTAATATACGTCCAGCTGCGTCCACGATAGGTGTTGTGCTGTTGCAATTCGAATACACAGAACCAAAGTGACGTAACTCACAAAAATAATTTTTTTTGGAATGTTAATAAAATCATTGCAATCTTTGGTGTAGGCCGTTTTCAGCCTATGGACATTTCTACCTCCAAGCAGCAGTGTTTAGTAACTGTTGTGTTCCGGTTTGAAGTGCATTGTAGCCAGTGTAACTACTGGACATAAAAAGACTTAACATCTCATGTCTCAAGATAGCGAGCGCAGTGGAATACCAAACAATACTATGTATTTCAAAGTGTTGGATGGTGTTTCTTCTGTTTATTATTGTATATTCTGGGCGGTCGTATCGCTTAACATCAGGCGAACGGCAAGCTCGTCTAGTCACTCAAAATATTAGAAAAAAAAATACCCTATAGCTGATGATAATGAATAAACAATCTGAAAATATTTTTGAAGGACAGTTTACACCAAAATTCCATTAGACGTATGTTCGTCAGTGGACTTACAAAGGTTGAAATATAATGATGACAAAAATTTTGAGTTAGGCGTTTTTGGTGCTCTGGGTGCGAATCTACCACATGTTAGAAGTGTATCGCGAAGCTACAAGTTTCAATTTATCTCGTTGATAACGTGCGCGAAAATGATTTGTTGGCACGGCTCGGTTGCGAAGTAATTGCTTGTTAATGGTATTGTTTCCAGTTTACGGGTTTTTGCCGGTTAGATACCGTAATTTGGTTGATTTAGATCTTTATGAGAAGCTTGAATAAAATATGAGACAGCTGATGTTTCGAAGTACAATATTGATATTTTTAATGCATCATTGTTTCTGATTCTGGAGAGTTATTAAACGCTCAAGATTTGTATTATTTTTTGTAAACCTAATCAACTAACGACCAATTAGAGATGTTAGTTTTATTTGATAAGACTAAGGTAAATATTATATCCTACCACTAGCAATTCAAATGCAATAAAATAAAAATGTGGACTAAAACAGTAATGAATAATTTTATGTTCGTAGAATCAATGGTTTAAGCCACGTGTTATTCTTATTAGTTAATTAGATTGATACATTGATCTGCACCAAACAATCGAACTAAGGACTAAATATTATTGATATCATGACATCAATAGCTAATTTCTATACTAAATTATATTTAAACTTGACCTAATTTCTCTTATTCACTAATAAATAAAACTCACATATTTAATTGAATATGCAATTTTGAAAAGGGCACAAATATGACTGAAAATGTACAAAATTTAGGGAATGGAAAAACTTTTTATTTTTTAAAGTAGTGTAAAAAAATATTTATTTTTTGGGTTGGAGTTTGAGTACAATCATCAACACTACAAAGTATAAAACAAAGTCGCTTTCTCTGTCCCTATGTCCTTTTGTATGCTTAAATCTTTAAAACTACGCAAAAGATTTTGATGCGGTTTTTTTTTAATAGATAGTGATTCAAGAGGAAGGTTTATATGTATAATAACATCCTTTAAATAGTGGAGAAATACTGTTATTTTGTTATGTTATACCCGTGCGAAGCCAGAGCGGGCCGCTATGTTTTTATATACAACGTTCACAGTTTTTCTGTAGTGTACTTAGTATCAGCATTGCACCCGTGCGAAGTCGTCGCGGGTCGCTAGTAAGCAATAAAAAAATACAGAAGTTTTGTTGTTATTTTGTTATTATATATACATTTCTAGATATCTAATATAAATGTGATTTGCTTTTTTCGAAATTGCATATTTAATTATATTAACATTTTAAAACTTCAAACCTCTATCGAATAACAAGCATCCATTCTGTTAACATGCCAAATAAGTGCTAAATTAAACGCCCACAAATGTCACGAGCGAGCGCTAAAAAAATGGCGCAAACAATTTTCTTTAGATAAATCAACGCTATTAATTCTGTCATCTCGATTGAAAACTAATTTGAACGTCAAAGAAACAAAACTCACCAGTTTTGCGGTCAGTGATTTTTTTTTAAATTGATTACTGTGGTAGGTACAAAAAAAATAATGGACGTAATTTTGCAAGAAGGACCCAACCAATAACAATTGTTTTTAATAACTCGATTATTAAACAAAATATTTATTTAATAGGTTAGTCTGTTGGTATTTATGAAGTAAAAAATGAGGTATCGAGACATTTATATTTATAACATTGAAATTATTGGGTTAACTAATGACAACCATTTTATCGAGTCAAATGTGACTAGCTCATGCGCTGGTTCCTTTTTACGTAACCACGTCCATTTTTTTTATAATAATCACAGCGAACGGAAGCTAAGGTTTCCCTCGGGCGGGCAATAATTAGTTTTGGTCCTGGCGTTGGCTTCATCGCTTGAGTCGCGGTCAGGCGCTCGTTACATTGCTTTTTTTTTACTACTCTGTTAGTCAGTTACCTTCCGTCCGTCAGGAACGGTGGAAAGAATTTTTTACTGACTACACTCAATTTAAACACACTATTAGTTGATAACAATCTTTGAGGAGTGTTAAAGGGCCCGTTTCACACTGATTATATATATAACACGACTAAATACAAAAATCAGACTATAATCTATGCTCCCAAATAAATGGGAATAAAATGAGTACTATCTATATAAGCTGTTTAATACGATAATTACTGTCAATTATTATTACTCGAAACATGAGAAACAGACCACTAAAAGTTGTAAAGTAAGTAAAATATTAATAATGGTTGTAAAAAATCAATAATAGAGAAAATAAGTTGTATTTGAAGTTAGAATGGTTTTAAAATTTCATCTAGATTAATTATGATTACGATACTTTTAGTAATATTATAAATTCTATAGTTTTTGAATGTCCGTTGAAACTGTCGAACGTATTTGAATGAAATTTGGAGCACAGTTGGACATTATCTTTGGTTTATACTATAATAAATTTATAGTCTTTTTAAAATATTACAGACCTTTTATCCAGGACAAGCACACCATTTGTATGCAGGGAATAGTCTTTTACGTGTTCGAAGCCCCAAATCCTACAAGATGTTTTTAAATTTATACTTTTTTACATACATTACCGCTAACAAAACTGCAAATCACATCTGATACATTTTAAATATTACTTCTTTATATAACTAACATAAACTATTTCTACCATTTTCATCTAATTATAAAGAAATAAATTTCACGTAAACAAAATTAATAAAACTGGGGTAGTAGACGACTTTTTAAATACGTTTATCAAAAATGTATTTCATCCAAAATCAACGGAAAAAGAATTTTCGAAATCAACGCAATAATATATACTTTGAAATTCAGTGGAAATGGAAGCTGTCAAATTACAGTAATAGTGAAATGTGACGTCACCCAGTGCCACCGGCCATAACGCTGTGTGAGTGAGAAAAGGACAGCGAGATTTCCCTATCTCGCCCCCACTTTTACTCACAGCAATATTTCAAATATGAATAACTGCTTTATTTTTCAATCAAGTTTGATGCTGATTTCATAGAAGAATTTAATTTTCATATTATTTTCTGTCACACATAAAATAACAAAACTAAATCGAACAACGGAAAGTACCCTATTTCACAGTCATTATCATTCCACGCCAAAAGCGAATGTTAATGAGGCGACATATAAAAAAATGTGTATCCTGACCTTCCGAGTTACCTGTTGCCCGTTTAATCGATCAGTCGGTAATCTTTTCCTAGGCCCAAGCCGCGCAAATATTTGCATTGGGCCCGAACGGTGGCCGACTGTTACCCACATTTACCGATTGATCAGTCGATCGGAATAAGCTGACAGATTAATTCAGTTTGTGTTTGTTGTCTTTTGTTTTATTAGGATAATAGGCTGGCCGTGAGGGGGATCGCGTGACTGCTACGTGGTTGAAACGACGGTTTAGTAATAGACACCGATAAAGTAAATATATATTCTCGCCTTTCATTCCCTAGCCCCCGCCTCCCCACTTTTTATTGCTTTTAATGACGTGAAGAGCTCGCCGTTCGCCTGATGGTAAGCGATACTACCGCCCATAAATAATAGAAACATCATCCAACACCTTGCATTACAAAGGAGCATAACAGTGACTACTGTGTGCTTGGCGGCAGAAATTGACGTTGAGGTGGTACCTACAAAGGCGGACTCTCATATATAAGAGAAGACGTATACCCCTAGATATATTCCATAAAATAGAGCTCTGTTTCCGTCCTATGATCCTAAAATCATTATTATAACTTTAGGCTATTTTATACTTATCGGTCTTACTTATTATGGCATGAAGTTCCACGAAGTATTAACGATATTAATATTATTTTTTATTTTTAACCGACTTCAAAAAGAAGTAGGTTCTCAATCACACTGTATGTTTTGTTTTTTGTTTTTTGTGTGTTTGTTACGCGATTACAATTTTTTTTTGTTCGAAAGGAGATACTTCTGTTGTGATCCCATAGTCATCAAGTTAGCATCTGATGGTTGGATCCTGGAGAAATCGAGGACAACCCCCAAATTTTATAGTCCCACACAGCGTTTTTCCCAAATTTTATGAAGTGACTTAAGTACTTGCGTATGATTATCATCATTTTATGTAGCTCAGCTGATGATGGAAGGTACAACTCCTTAACAGTAAGGAGTTACTCGAAGAGGCATCGACTGATTTAGTAAATTATTTTTATGTTTGAAAGGGTATTATTTTGTATTTATATAGCATAACTACCAACTTTAATGACGAATGTTTAATTTTTATTAGGCATCGACTCCCAAATTGGTAACCAGTGTATAGGTAATGTAAAATATTTTTTTTTGTTTTTAGTGGTTTTTGAAGGCGGTTTAATTTTTTGTTAAAAAGTTTTTGTTACTTATTAGTGTTTTATTTATGCAAATACCCCTAGTCTTAATCTTATAATTTTAGTGTCACTGGCTTTAGTAGTCACTAACAGGAATTCAATAATATAGAAAAACATTTTAACCAATAACCTGGTATTATTTCCTATAATACTAAACAATTCAAATCAACAATATTATATTTTATCAAACAGAATAAAAAAATGTAAACTGTAAAAAACTACTATACAACCAATATCAGTAAACCTTCAAGCGAGATTGATGCGAAGCTTTCCAAGTCACATTTTGTAACCCGCAGATGCGTCTCACGTCCCCCCGACGATCCGAAACTTTGCATTCCAATTGTAATTTTCATTCGTCAAAACTGTGTCTTAAAATATTTGGACCGACCCTCTTTCACGCAAATGATTCGCCACATTAAATATTGATGGACAAGTGAGTGTAAATTTATGTCTCATTAATATCTCACTGACTGCCGAGACGACTGTCCGCAGGTTCAAACCCCAAGGGCACACACCTCTGACTTTTCTCAAAATCATGTGTGTATTCTTTGTGAATTTATCGTTCGCTTTAACAGTGAATGAAAACATCGTGAGGAAACCTGCACATCTGAGAAGTTCTCTAAGGCCTAATCCCTCTCAGTAGTAGAGGAGGCTCGTGCTCAGCAGTGGGCAAGTATATAATACAGGGCTGATATTATTATATTATTACAATATCTCACTTAGGCAAAGTTATGACAAACTTGCCTTCGAAACAGTCTCAAAATAGTACGAGTATATTAAGATTTAGTTTAATTGCATACTATCTAATTGATCTAGTAGCATGCCTGCGTTGTAAACTGGAAAATTTTACATTACAACGTGGGACAGGTAATTAAAAAAGCATTTCGAGGATAATTGGTTTTAAATTTATGCTCAACAGTGCGATTTTCTTTTTCATTTTAGATTCTCAATAATTTCGTGTTCATACCTGCTTTTGGCGAGAGCCTCAGCTCGTACATGTTCTTCGGTCCTCAAAATATAGTGAGTAAGACGCACGAGGTCCGCCATCCGCGCGTATGTTAATCGCGGCCGTCCCAACCCGGGATTACGGTCTGACCGAAAATGTACAGTGGGCTACAATATTTGATTATATTTTTTATTATAAAAGGAAACATTACTTCATCGTACCTGATGGTAAATACCACTGTTTAAAGAATAATATTACGAATAAGGTTATCAAAATAATATTAACCAACGAGACGTATTGTATTCAATATGCACTAAACATATAAAAATCTAGCTTGTTCCGTGGCATAACATACATGTACTTACTCTTTTACTCAGCTATGCCATATTTACAATATTGTAGACTTAAAAAATAGCGGTAAGTTTTTTTATTTAGGCACAGCAAGTGACCCCACTCACCTGATGGTAAGTGGAGTGGGGTGCAATAGAATGTCGACTGACGAGAGATGATTACCCCTCGGCAGTCGACACAATTATGCCCGCCTGTTGGTACCGGATATACATAGGCTGATGTCAGAACGCGACACAGTTACATGAGCCACTATGGCGGGTTTTAATATCTTGTGTACGGTGGTTGCCATCCGCGCGGAATATCTTGGAAAAGTTTTAGACACGAAGATAATTCAGGCACATTTTTTTTTTTTAATACACAAAAATAACCTTCATATAATTTCTTCGCAAATTGAAATGATAAACAAAACGAAAGAAGACAATTAAATTGGGCTTAAAAGTTTGTCCCGTGATAATTTATCATAGTCAACGTCGGTGAAAATTTTATCTCGTTCCGTAGTATAATGGAATTATTAAGTTTCTTATGAGTTCCAACAGTCAAAGTCGGGGACAAAGACACTTTCTTAATTCAGAATTTGATAATTTAAAAGAATTTTCCCAACCTTGTTATTACTTAATCGGCCTATGTACACTGTACAGCGCTACTTTTGTTATTACATTAAGAGAGTAAGGTACGACAATTTATAAAAGTAGATCAAATAAGTCTCCGAATAAATACATTTTAGACTAGAAGTTAATCTGTTGTCTGAGTCAGTAGGATGGAATCAGACTATTTAGAGTAATTAGTTTTCTAATTTGTTATGCTTTGTCTGCGTCGTGTTTAGTCTAACTACTTCGCTTCACAAGTTAAAGGACAAAACATGAATGATGGTAGCCTCCTAGCCGAATTTCGGCCACGGCGGCCAATCTCAACGGAAATCAGCCAAGTAGGCAGGAGATATTGTAGTGCACAAGTGTATGCGCAATACACAGGTGCACTTTCTGTTCCTTCACTCTGATGGTCCGGTAAGACCACAATCCGACATATTTGGAGAGATCAGGCGTAGGACTAACGGCTTTACATGCTTTCCGAGACACGGGGTTATCACATCTCCAACTTCGTGACTTGAAACTGCGACGAGTAATTATTACGTTGGAAAAACTATCATATTTATTGTTGGCTCGACCCAAGAAGCAAATCCAGAACCTCAGCGAGGCAGTCGTACTCATGCCGTGTATGCATTGTAACTACGCTACCGAGGCAGTCAAATTGATTACATAAATGTTATTACTTTACATACATACGTACGCTTCATCAGGAATCTATACAGAAGCCTGAGAATCTATACAGAGTGCCTGAACTTCACTAAGCTTATGGCAATACTATGACGTGTTCAGTGACAAACATAAAAGAATATTGTTAATAATTTGGGCATCAAATGCCAGTCCTCGAGTTTAACAGCGCAAGTACGTTACCCCTACACCCTAGTAGGTATAAAGTCAAGTGTCAATTTTCAAGTCGCATTTTGTTCTCAACTGTACTTGTGTATAAGAGTGCGCAGGTAAATTTTGTGCCACGGTACCGCATGTTTTGTTCATCCCTCGGGGGCTAAATTACGCGGCCCTTTAGTCTTGGAAGAGGCGATATAAATATAAAACAATAGGCCCTTTGTCCATTAAACTTCATGCGAAACCAAAATTTATGTCTGAAACTTTGTGATTGGATGTTTTGTTTGTCGACCGAGCAAGAGTAATGTTAACGCGGGCCCGGATTATTGTTACAACAGCGTGTTTGTTTGCGTGTATTGTTTCTGCATCTGCTAATGATTGTGAGATAAGTTATTTGTATTCGATGTTTGATGGATTTGAACGTGTTTTAATCGCAGTTATGTTTGACTAGTTCTACGGCCACCGTCGATTTTAGTGGCAATATTCACTTCAGTTACTCTATTATGCGCGTCCTTTAGAATATCCAATTATTTTACGCGAATCACAATCTCTTATAATTTTCTTTTTCTCTCTCGCTGTCTTTCACCGGTTTTTTATAATGAAACAATAGCTATCATGTCATTTAACTTCTACCTAAAAACTATATTTGCTTCCTTATCAACAGCAATAAAATAGAGGTAGTAAATATCCTTTATTCCCAAAATACGACCACCAGAATTCTTAGCCCGCAGCACCACCGGAAAATATAGTACATAAAATTAAAGAATCAATAGATTGCGAACGTCGTGGAACCGTTTCAGCGGTTCAACTCTAAAATCACGGCAAAGGAATGAGAGTAAAATCTATTTACATGAAAGTCCAATAATGCCAAACGTTCGCTGTACTTTCTATTGCCAGGATTCGGCACTAAGTGGTGCCAGCTTTTAACCGCTTTGGACGCAAAACACTATATACCATTAGATGAAAAGATTTCTTTTGATGGAATTAAGTGCTCTTGCGAGGTGCGAAAAAATCTGGATTTATGTTTTCGTGAGGTAATGCTTTCTACGATTCAACATCGCTTTGTGTTTGACGGCTAGTTTTTCGATGAGCTACGTATTTTTTGCTTGTTATAATTTTGTAATTTGTGTTTTTCTTTTTAATATATTCCTTACTTCTTAAGAAGTATGTTCTATAAGTACTGTATCGTCTCATAAAAAGACATAATCATGCTTATTTACCATTAATGTTTTAGAACCTAAATCTTTTCGTCAGAAAACATTCCTGTTGATATAGTACTAGCTTTTCTCGGGGTTCGCCTGCGTCATGCAGTTTTTCGGGATATAAATCCTGCTATATATTTTCCAGGGATAAAAAGTAACCTGTAATCTTCCCAGGGTCTTAAACTATCTCCATACCAAATGTTATAAAAATCATTTCAGTAGATTTTGAAAAAAATGATCACATGCAGTCAGACAGAAAGAGACTTTGTTTTGTAAATACATTCTCTGAATTTCCTGATATTGAAAAGAAATCCATACAACTTAACGACGTCTCTCGTAAATAGCAGGTGGACTACACCTCGGGGACAATTAAATAGCAGGTGGACTACACCTCGGGGACAATTAAATAGCAGGTGGACTACACCTCGGGGACAATTAAATTTCCACCGGACAGATAGTTTCTAATCAACCCATAACGATAATCAACGGCTGACAGTCGATCTATGTGGAGTTCATTTGAAACTGAAATCAATATTTTGTCCATGAAATAGTAGAATTTTGTACTAGCATATCATTTGTGTAATGAACAATATGATTGTTAAATTAGTTAATGTAATAGAAGATGGTGTACAATTGATTACTCTAAAGATTTTTTGAAGCTGACTGTCTTGATATTTCGTCAGTTAAATTAAAAATAAAGATGTAGATGGAGCGATTTAAGAGTTTCTGCGTTGGATCTTTAATCATATGCACACAAGTATCTAAGCTAAGCGGAATAGTAGTAAGATGAATACATCTCTCTGCTCCTAAAAAGAATTATAAGTATGACTTTACAAACGTGTTTATAAAATAACCAACACATTTCGAACAAATCAAACAATAACTAGAAAACAAACTTTGAACGGAACAATATTCAATAGTACGTAAGTCGTAACCTAAGGGCGCGGCTGTCGCCGAAGCGATGCGGTTGAACAATCACAACTCCGGACAGATTCCGACGCTTACCGCGTCGCGTTCGACGGCGACTGACTCAATTTGATCAGTATAACTGCGTTGCGACTGTCGCTCGACCAGTAACCACGACCCGTTCGACACCCAAGTCACGGATTGCTTGTACGGGTCAAGTTATGGCGGGTGGGATTTCGTAATTACGTAAATATTGATATTCAGAATTAAAAATGAAATAATTTTTGTGCGAAATACTAAATAATGTCATCGTTTTTGACATATTAATAATATCATTATTACTAAAATAAGATTTATTCAGGGAGACAAATCTATCATAAATAAATAAAAAAAAAAATACTATATTTTTAGAACACTGTTACTGAAAATATATTACTTAATTCAAGACTTAGTAGACACTAGGTATATAAAATTTGACAGAATAATCATCTCAAATAAGTTGTTAAAAAAGCTGACTCAGCTTAATTTATTTAAATAATATGGATGCTTTATTTTATACAATTATAATCTATGCACACTGTAGTTTACTATATTTAAACATACTGTGTTCTAATGCCATAAATGAAAAATAATGTATACTCTCTGATGCAAACAATTAATAATAAAAAAAAAAAAACAAAAAACACAAGTGCATCATTGTTGCTGTATTATTTTGTGTATAGCACGAATGTCATAAACGTTTCAAAACGATGATTTTTCAATATTTACCCTCTACAACTGCGACCGCACCCCAACTCGACTGCGGGCAGAGTTCACTAAGAGGTGTTTGTATTGAAATTGATTTATGGAAATTTCGCGGTAAAGACGCGTCGTCTACCAGCGCGCGATGCCGTCTGATCTTTAAAGTGAAAATATTATATTTATGCAGCTTTATCGTTAAATGTTGCTCTCGAAATTTATTTAACGATCATCTCAGTGGACCTTGTTATAGGAAACCGTGTTGGTGTGACCGTTTATGTGACTTAGTTTTTGGGATGAGGCTGTCACGATTTTCTTCTTTTTTAACGAATAGTTTTGTCTGCTGTAACATGCGTGAAAAATGTGTTGTGTTAGCTCTCATTAAAGTCAGAGGACAGGCAGATGAAAAAAAGTATTTTTTATATCCTTAACCTTTTACATCTGGACGCAGCTGTAACCGCTATATAACGGAGATAAAGAGGATTTTTCCCGAGAATTCACGGCATAATGAACTTACCCCCTAAGGCAAATAAAATAAATCAATTGGAAATTACCCAAACATACTATTACCCCTATCACACGCATGTAAATTAATTAAATTAATTGGCGGTTTTGCGTCGACTAAGGTGTTGGGGCTTGAAGCCAAACATCCACCGTAGCCTTCTTATATTTGTGTATGCGTAATATATGAATGATGTAATATTGTTAATATATGAAATCTTTCTCAATGACATAACTATTCCCCCCCCCCCCCTCCTCGAGGCAATTCTTGTGCTCTCAGTCTTCACATCGAATGCACGCCCATGCACGGGGGAACGTTCGTCGTGGCCCTAGGCACACAGTTAAATGTGTATACCTCATGGTTGTAAGAACACATTGAGGTCTATGAGGGACTCGCGTACATTTCCCTTCCTTCTCCCCTCCATATATCCTAAGAGGGTTCCCTTTCCTTCCTCTTCTCTTCCTTTCACCCTGTTCCTACCCTTCTTTCCTCCAGGGCCCTGCACTCGCTAAGCCGGCGGATTCTAATATCCCCTTCCTTTTTTTTCCCCTGGTGGAGATTGATGGGTTCGTAACTAAAAAAAAAAACAACTATGCCTCACGAGTAAGCCACGCAGCGTCAGCAATTGAAGCCGTATGGCAAAACATTATTGTTACAGGGAATATATTTGTCCTGGGGCGACCTGCATCCAGCGAGTTTCGGCGACTTTAATCTTTATAATTATAAGCGGGCCTCTAACGGTGCATTTTCCGCTCCTAACAGTTTAATCTAGGAATCTTTAAGGAAGGCTTATGGGCTTATGGGCAGTGGACTTTTAAAGGCTAAACATGACGACGATGTTGATATTTAACACTTGACCATTGAATAGGCACGCATTTATGTAGTCATAACAAAATATTATGTTCTGAATTTCCGACTTCGGGATTCTTCACTCATTCTCATTCACGTATGATGAGGTCACTTTAATATACTAGTAGGATAATAATATTCTTGTGAGGGTATTTGTAATACCTTTTGCTACAAAAACATTGAGCGTCTGACAACCGAGGCAGTTGGTCATCGTTAACTCGATTGGTGGTGAAATGTTCGTGAAAGTATTTCTGTAGTCAGTGATAATTTTTTATTTTATTTGAATCAAAATAACTTCAGTTTCTTACAATGTAATATTACGACATATAATATAAAGAAATAAAACATTCCAACAAGAAAGAAAGTTTCGTAAAAATGCGTCAACTTTGATTTCAAATCAATTCACAATTTACCGAAGCAACTTTTTTAATGGAAAATAAAAAATAATAACATCGAAATCACGTTGTTCTGTTGCGTCACGTCGCGTGTTCCTTTGACAAAACTTATCAACTCGATGGAATATTGATAACGTACACACCTTCTTTTCGTGTTTCAGTTATTTATTTTTTATACTTATAAGACAAAACTCTTTGATCTAAAACCTTAGCGGTAATTTTTTATTCGCGTCACGATGAGATGTAATCAAAAACGTGGCTCCGCGTCTTGTTTCGGGAGTGACTCGTTTACTCGGCTAATTTTATAAATTGAAATCTTGTGTACACGCTTTATTTAAATGTGAACATTTTTTGCCTTCGTTTCAAACTCCGCGCGCATATATTATTTTTTTCGAGTAATTTATTGATGATACCGTGTGTACGAAATTGGGCGTGCGTGTAAATAAGAAATGAAGTTGATTTCGTACGTTTTATAATGGAAAAGGATTACTGATTCGAATGACGAGACGAGCTTGCCGTTCGCTCGATGGTAAGTGATACGACCGCCCACAAACACCAGAAACACGTTAATGTTTGGGTACAACACTTTGCATTACAAACTATTGTTTGGTCTTATTTTGTCCAATAGTTAGATAGTTACACTGGTCTCAATGTCCTTCAAACCGGAACACAACAATGACCAAACACTGCTGCTTGGAGACAGAAATAGATATTGCGGTGGTACCTACTCAGGCGGACTCTCACATATAAGAGACCTACCACCAGTAATAAATTTGGACTCAGCTTTTACTCTTTTTCTTCCCATGTATCACTTTTATTATGTTTACTTCCCATATTACAAAACACTTGGTTTACGCCTGTTACGGAAACTTGCAGAGTTTTCTGGAACGGTCGGTTAGCTGACTTCTGTGAAGGATTAATTATATGAGAAAATCAATAGAGATTTGATGACTATATTGCACAACAAAAAATATATAATCGATTTTTAACAGTAAAACCTTAACATTTTTCAAAAACTTAACGCGACAGAAAAGAACAGAACACCATATAATTTGTAATTAAACATAGATACAAATTACTTCCCCGATATCCCCTCGCACTCTCAACGCATGCACGCGACATAATCAAAACGATCCCGTTGCACGTGACCGTCTCCCTCGGGAGCGGGGCCCGCGACGCTCGGCGTTCGGAAATGTCCGCCGGCCGACGCAAGTCGCACGACTCGGCTTGCGATTAAACGCCCGAATTAGTGCGGCGAGTCGCGCACCTGCGGCCCTCTCATATTTCAATATAAGGACGAGCGTAATGAGGAAAACTTTCGGCCGGTAAGGACGCGGTACATTGACTTATTGGATGCTAAACGGTTAGGTTATCGCGTATTTTTTGTCACCTTTGGGACAGTGGTATTTAATATGAATATATTCTATTTTAATCATTATCGTGTTATGAATATAGTAGAATGTATTGACGAGTTTAAATTTAAATCAACATTTTCTTATATTTTCTTAATCATTTTTAGGTGAAGTAGACCACACGGTAAAAACAAAACAATATCGTGATCAAGCCGCATGGGCCGCGTCGAAGTTCAGCCCAGTGTAAATCCAATTACTCTGACTTGAGCCTGATATGTATTAAATTATTCCGGTTTTTGACTACTCCGAACTACCATCAGATTCGGATTAATCATTCATGTCGAACCTACGGGCTAGAGTGAAGAATCCGTATGATGTTAATAACTTGTCGCGTAACACAAGGGAAAAATGATTATTCCAATTTTAAATTATGGAATTATTTAATTTTTATCTGTTTTTTTATAACACATGGTAAATTTACGTAACATAAGAAACGCTTGTGCATAATGTCACTTTTTATAGGTATCAACTCAAGGCCTCCAGCAAAACGGCGCCCTAACCGAAATTTCAGAAATTATCAAAACTATGAAAAAATAAATAAACATCATATTTCTGAAAAATATTATTTTTATAAATTTTATAAAGCGGATATTTTTCATTGATTCCATCATAAAAGTGCCAATAGACATAAAATTGTTTTTTTTTTTAAAGAATTAATTCATAAATATTTGTATATTCCCGCTAGCAACTCGTGCGCCGTAAATGTATACAACGAGTACTCAACGTCGTTGGCTTCGGGGCCTTACGCTGTGTTCTGTGTCTGTACTAGTTTACAAGTATACTAGCTTTCACTATTTAAAAATTATCGAACTTGGGCAAAGGAACATTGATATTAAAGCATGAAAAACTTCACATTCCGCCAGCATTGTAAACGAAACAAATACAATTTCACGCAAAGATCATTAGGTTCGGTCGCAGGTGCGCGAGCCGGCAATGGACGTAATATACCCATCTGTTTCATTGCAAAATTCCATAATAAGTACGAACGTTGCAAATCCATCTTCGGTTATGGGGAGTCGCCGTGCCGCTTCGCCTTTATAAATGGCTCAATGTATTTGTCTTTGAGGCTTGGAACTAATGTAAGAAGCTCGTTAAGACATGCGGGCGGGAGAGTTCTGATATTTGAATTGGATACTGTCTTTAATTTCAATATGGGTGGGCGATCCGCAGTAAGTTATTTAGTATGTTAAAAGTTATATCGGTAAAATTATTTTATATATAAAGTTGAAGAGTTTGTTTGTTTGTCCGAGCTTATCTTAGGGACTTCTAAACCGATTTTATTCATAAGGAGCTACATTACTCTTGAGTGCTTTAGGTTACTTCTTAACCCGGGAAAATATGCGGCGAAACCGCAGCCAAAAGCTAGTTATTACATAATTATAAAGTGATCCAAATAAAAATAGAGTAAAGACAGACCCAATCGTCGTAACTCCACAAATTCTACAGTGAGTTAAAGTTTCTATAGCATAACCTCCCGCCCTACCCAATAATGCGATAATCCGGGCAATAAACTTATAAAAAAAGAATAAAAAACTAATCTATTCTTACACTAGTTTTGCAACGAGCCGCTAGTTAGTTAGTGATCAATTGTTAAATGATTGAAAGTTAATAAATGTTGAATCTTGTATGGTGTTTAATTTTATGTAAGTGTTACAACGTCATGTAGCTTTAGTCCACCTAAAATAATTATATTTTACACCAGCTTTTGCTCGCTTCTTCGCCCTTGTGAAAGGTTTTTTGGGATAAAAATCCCATTATTTGTTTTCTCGTGTTAGAAAGTAGGTGGCCTAGTAGTATGTTCGTCTTGGGGTCTCATAGTATCTCCCATACCAAAATTCATCGAAATTCGTTGGTAAGTTTTTTATCGCCTTCAGACAGCCGCTAGCCTGACATCTGCCGCCTTTAGAGGGTTCCATGTCGAACAAATCGTGGAAACAAACCCTAGTCAGATTTTAAATCTAACAATTGAATCTAAGACCTGTCGGTACACAGGTCATATACTTTGGTACTAATCTCATCTAGTGACTACATTAAGGAGGCCATGTCTAAGTTAATTGCAATCTCCGTATATTATAGGAAATATTCCACACACAAGATTTAATAATGGGTTTAAATTTGGAATACAACAGAACAAAAGACTCTACGCGGTAAAACGTAGAATATCTGTGTACACATAGGGCCTATTTTACGATGTCGCGGTAAATATATTATGTATTTATCCGTTATCGTATTAGAGAGCTAAAAATGTATTTATTTAATTAAGTACAATTGATTAGGCAGTATAGATAACAAAGTGAGTTTTGCTTTTACTCAGATGTTATGAACATATCATACTGTTGATTCTTTATAATATGCTAGAAAAATATGCTAGATTTATGAACAGTAAACAACATAAATCATAGTAAATTCATTTACAAGTATAACCGCGTCAATGTACTAAAATAAACTACTAAAATCTCATTCAAAACCAAAAACCAATATCTCAAGCCAGCATCAAACTAGGTCACATTACAACAAAATCACCACAAACGTGTTCCAATAAAAACCTTATACAATCTAATTAAAAAATCTGCCTCGATACCAAACGCGAACGGCTGGGCATTTTCCAAAGACGGCTGATTAAAAACGCGAACGGACGGAAACTTTTTCACCGCGCCGCGGCCCGCTCCGTTCACAACTCTCATTAATAGAAAAAGCGACTTGTGCCAGATTGGAGAATCTATGAGGGAAATTGTGTTTTTAAATTGTATTAAGAAAACATTGCTGGAGCGACGGCGGTTAATTTGTTTCTTTTATGAAAAATAATGACGAGAAGAGTATGCCGCTGGACTGATGGTGAGCGTCACGACTGCCTGACTGCGCAATATATTGTTGCCAAACTTGTTGCTCTCATGATATTTTCATTCACCGTTAAATAAATACTAAAAATTTCGATGCTCGACGGCACAATTATACTTCACAAAATAGTACCTACCCTGCCAAGTTTTTAAAATAATAGGAGAAACCTACTATTAAGAAAAAAAATCTTGTATAACTTCGAATTGAATTTGTGGCGAATACTAAATATACTATTATATATCTGTCGCCGCAGCACTGGTGAATTTCCGGAGCGATAGTGGCGCCATCTATTATTACATCGAGGAAGTATTAGAAAAGGAGGGAGGTCGACTGCTGTCAATATAAGGACCGGCCGAGCGACGAGAGCTCAGTCTTGTACCAGCCTTGTAGCAGTATTGTAGTAGTCTTCAGCAGTCTTTTTTCACGCTCGAACCGAGCACATTATGTATTCCGCTAGTGTTGCTATGCAGTAAATTGTTATTGAAGTAAAAAAGTGTTTCAATAATTGAATAACTGTCTGGAAAATAAATATAGACCGGTGAAACTTTACCGGTCATGTAAAAAAATAACCAAGTAAACAGTTTCACTCCGACATATCTATTATTCATATAATTACATACAGCTATTATTTACTTCTATATTACAAAATTTTATATATTATACTCAACTTCTATATCTTTAAATATATTATACTCTATTACATATATTTTTATACTACATACTATATTAAAAACAGTTATAATATTTCTATAACACGATTTTCTATATTTATATAATTTATTTATAATATTCGTGTTTGCGTCGAGTGCATTGGAGACGCGCTGCGCGCGTGCCTCGCCTTATCGGCAGCCGACCGGTTTGAGGGGATGACGTCGTCGAGGCGCGAGGGCAGTTTGACTGCTGCGCGTGCGGCCGGCCGCCGGCCACACCAGTCGGTACACAAAATCGCTCGCGAAGCCCGTGTCACCCGTTACCATACGCTTGCACTTACGACGGCAATAAATTAGCTGTTGCTTTACTTAACATTCTCTCTCGCTGTACTTTCCTCAAGTCTACTCCTTCTATTTCTATAGTGTTTCTTCTCTGTGTGTGAACTGTTTCTTCTGTGTGCGTTATAAACTGTATCTTCTGACCTTTTGACTATTCTTCACTTCTTCATCCTTCACCACTAATCTACACCCTATAAATTTAAAGTTACGAAACTCAAGTGGCAGTGGGCAGGACACATAGCTCTTAGAACTGATGTCCGTTAGAGCGGAAAAGTTCTGGAGTGGTGACCACGAACCGGAAAACGCAGCGTTGGCCAGCCCCCCACGAGATGGACCGACGACCTGGTGAGGGTCATCGGAGTCCGACGGATGAGGGTGGCCCAGAACTGGACCCTATGGCGCTCAATCGGGGAGGCCTATGACCAGCAGGGGACGATTCCTGGCTGAAATGCTGATGATGATTTGAATTTTTGTTGGATTTCTGCTTGATTAATGTTCGGTTCCTAACTGCCTTTAACTTAATGACGAACAAATATCAAAGCGGTAAGTCTAATTAAAAGAACCGATAACCTACGTTGATAGTTAAGGGTAACCTTAAGCTGTACCAGGGTGAAAAATCTCTGAAGTTAGTTGTTATATTTAACTAGCTTTTGCCGGCGGCTCCGCCCGTGTGATTATATTTTACCGGGATAAATATTTTCAGGATTCAGTCAGGATTAATGTAGCTCTATATCAGTGAAAAAAAAAATCAAAATCTGTTTATTATTTCCTGAGATTAGCGTGTACAAACTAACAAACTCTTCAGCTTCATTTATTAGAATAGATTATGACGCCTAATTCTTTTTCCATTGCTGATATTTATTACATTAAACAGGAACGCCCGAAATAAGACCAAACAACAACTAGTTCGAACATTAGTATTCTCCATATTTCTACACGGAGTCGAAATGTGGACGCTCAGAGCTAATGATCGCAAACACATTGACGCTTGTGAGATGTGGTGCTGGAGAAGAATGTTGCGAATCCCCTGGACAGCCTAACTTACGTGTCGATACTTAAGGAGCTAAGGATCTCAAGTAGGCTTTCGACCATCTGCCTGAAACGAGTCCTTGAGTATTTCGTCCATATTGCCTGAAACAGTGGTGACAATCTTGAAAAGATCGTTATTACCGGCAAAGTCCAGGGTAAAAAGTCTCGAGGGCGAAATCCGATGCGCTGGTCGGACCAAGTCCACTCCGCTCTCCACAGCAAGATGTACGAAGCTATCCACGTTGCAGAGAACCGGCTCCATTGGCGCAGTATAGTTCGGAATAAAGTGATCCATGAGGGGGCCACGACCCTCAGCATTGAGAACATCGACGCAAGGAGGAGGGTGATTCATTACCTTTCCAAATATAGACAAAAAACAACTTGTATTATAGACAGCCGTCACGACAACATAGCCCTACGATTCCGCGCGTCCTCCGCACGACACAGTATTTCACTTTATATTTTTATTCCATTACAGCGCGCCCACTGTACCCGCGAGCGGTTGTCGTTAAACCAACTTATCGCCACAGCGTAATGCCTTTCACCTTCGGGTTGCTTATTTTACACGTTGTGACGTGTTTTCACGTCATAATGTCGTGTGGAAAGTTGCGTGTCGCGTTCCTTTGCTATGTTTGATAACGTTGGTTTAACAGTTAAGTAGTGGATTGATTTTGTACTCTTATTAATTTCTTTTAAAAGAAATATTTTTCATGAAACTGTCAATATCAAATAGAACAATTTAAGACATGTCGTATCAGTCTTGTTGCAATTAATAGCGATCGAATGTAATGCCAGCTTTCATAGCCATATAGGTACATAGGTGATTGTTTGAATCTCTTACCTTTATAGCTATCGAAGTAACCCATCGAATAATTGCAAAAAGACGGAATCGCCTTTATAGACGGAATAGGGACCCCTGAGCTTACCTGATTTTTTAGTCTCTTTTGGGTTTGTATCTGCTATTATTCCTCGACATTGTCAAAATCAGCGATAAATAAACGGTGGCAGCTATAATATAAAAGAAGAACAAGATATTCACAAATGAAATTGGAAAACTGGTCACTCTGACATTGGATAACAGTTTCAATATTAGAGGAATAATAAAAGTAATTTTAACAAAAAATTTGACTGCCTTCAAAAACCACTCAAACCCAAAAATATAATTTCACATAACAGGTACATACTGGATACCAGTTTTGGGGTCGGTGCGTAATTAAAATTGCTAGTTAAGCTAGATAAATACATTAACAAATATACGAAAACAATGTGTTGACAGCGTACAAAGTCAGCTAGTCAGATCGTCACCGGAGATGAACATACCGCCGCAGCCGTTATCAATAAACGATCTCAATATCAATCTTCAATCCAATTCCGAGAATGAACCAATCAAAATAATAAATTTGTAAGCATGTCAAGAAAAATAATATTCTTCTAATTGGTTTAGATTTCAGATAGATCAGAAAAAGCGATAAGGATCGCGATTGGGAATAAAAATAGCGTTTAGTGTCAGATAAAATAAGCAAATATTAAACTTTAATCACCAAGGCCCTCTCTGTCCGGACTGGAAACACCGCGTGCAAAATTGAATTCATATACTCGCAAGTCATAAACATAGTTCCGCCATGTTTTAATTTAGTAAACTACTTACTACATAATATGTTATATAGAACGCCAAACATACCACTTTTATTTAATCAAAAAGTTAAAATAGACATCGCTTTTACTTTTTCAATCTATTAAATGCTTTCCCTAACGACTAATTTTCCACACGAAATCCGGACGATTTCATTAAAATATTTTATCAAAATATTTATAGCAAAAGGCCGACATCAGTTAAAGCACGCATGATACGACACAAATCATAAACGTCCAACGCTAAAACGTAGTGAAAGAAACAAACTAACATTCGCGAGGGGAGTTAATATAATTAAACAAATTAGTTGCCAGTGGCGGTGTACAATCTAGCGACAAAATCCGACTTTCAAAAGTACAGACTTCGCGGACGTGAGTAATTTACTAATGCACGCCGCCGTCGCAGTTTCGTTTCCAACGCCATGGGAAATGAGAGTCCAGGCGGTGGCCACAGTGCCGAAGCGAGGCGGGTCCAAAAATACTCGTCGGCCATACGAGATGTTGATTTATTATAATGTCGAATGACATTGAAATAAAACCACTTTACGGATTTTTGGCGGTGTTTATATTTAATTACGAATGACCATTTTGTAACATTGACTTTTTGCATGAACAACATCTGTCCCCTAGTGACCACGGAGGCACCAGTTTTTGAAACGTTGGGAGTAGAATTGATAAATCGCGAAAAAATCTCTTAAGTAGTTTAATTTCATGGAACAAGAAAATGAATTTTAAAATTTTTGATACTTATCATAATAATTATGGATTCTAAGATGTATTTGATTGAAGCTATTTATAACATTATGTAGGCATTAGGGATGCGTTATTGTAAGACAGACAAAACTAGCGAGGGTTGTTGTCAATCTAAATAGTCGCCATAATTATGCCAGCCAGCCATAATTATAACATGGATTACTGGTACACACAATCGCTTCACCACGTATCACCAAATCCGCACCAGAAAATCACAACGCCTCACTCGTCGCATACACCCTCGCGTCATATTTGCAGCTTTCATTACAGATATTAAAACTATGAAGAGATCCGATTCATTAATAAACAAGAATAAAACTGGATGACGTTCACGTCGCGCAGTTTTGTTTGCCTTCTACGTTCGACGAAGTTTTTGTTGTACTTGCCTGTTTGCGTACAGAGAGTACAATAAAATGAATGTATACGAATGACGAGTGTTTTGATGTTTAGTTGTATTTTTTGGATTAATATTAACTGCTGAATACCATCAGATAATGTAAAGTCTGCGTTTGGAAGCATGACATTACTCAACGTTACGACTTGCTAGGAATTTTCTTCCTCTTGTTATGTTTCTATAAAATTATCTTTTGGTTGCTCATTCCTATCTCAAATACTGATAATGCGTTGACGAATCGCCTAATATTGTATAGCTTTATATGTGGTAATGGTAATTTAATACCAAATGCTCGTTTTCCATTTTTTCTTATCAGATGCTTATTTGCCATCTCTTTTAAACAAAGACAACATTGTCAACTATTCAAAACACAACGCAATATTTTATTTTCTGCATAATTTTCTGTACCGAGTTGTAAAATATACTTCACATCAAACACAAAATTGGATGAAAGGTGAAAGAGAATGCTGTACTAAACGTCTTTGTACCCGATAATGGAAGTAATCTAAAGAAAATGGGACATAAAAGTCCTCTCTGGATCATTAGATATTACTCGAGAATAGCTTGTTAGAATTGAAAGAATAAAATAACTGTGCAGTTATCTGGCTTTTTATTAAATTAACCGGTTATCTACGTTCGTAAAGTTTTAAAACTATTTGTCATAAATATGGAAAGGCAATATCAATATTTTTATCTTTGATGACCGTCTTCTATTTAAAATATAACTATTTTGCCGATTTTATCGCGGTACTAGCTTTTGCCCGCGGCTCCACCCGCGTTATAAAGTTTTTCAGGCTAAAGTTTTCCGTTATAAAAGTAGTAGTTTCCCAGTAGCCTATGTTCTTCCCAGGGTCTCAAACTGTCTCCATACCAAATTTCATCTTACTACGTTGGGTAGTTTTTGAGTTTAACACGTTTAGGCAGACAGATGCAGCGGGGGACTTTGTTTTATAATATATTTTTTAGAACTTTTTAAGAGGAACAATCCCGTCATACATCATTGTTGCATAACTTTAACTGTTTACGCAGCGCACGCAACGGACGCTCTCAAAACTAATAAATTGTCCCCGTTTTTGCAACATGTTTCATTACTGCTCCGCTCCTATTGGTCATAACGTGATGATATATAACTTAGAGCCCTCCACAAACAAAGGGCTATTCAACACAAAAAGAATTTTTCAGTTCGAATCGGTAGTTCCTGAGATTAGCCATTACTGCTCCGCTCCTATTGGGTATAGCGTGATGATATATAGCCTATAGCACTCCACGAACAAAGGGCTATCCAACGCAAAAAGAATTTTTCAGTTTGGACCGGTAGTTCCTGAGATTAGCGCGTTCAAATAAACAAACAAACAAACAAACTCTTCAGCTTTATATAATAGTATAGATTAGTACCGGTGTATTAATGTTCTCCCGACGCTTTGAAGACTTTACAACCTTCGTGGTCTCATGGTGGACTAAAGTGTTGGTCATCCGGAATGTTAAACTTACAATATTAAAAAATATAATTTTTTTAGCTGTTGACGGTCCGATCGATGCAGAATGAGCTCACAGTGTATTAAAATTTGGCAGCCGGTCTTTTAGGTTTAGATTTAATTAAATGTAGAACACGTACCCAGGCTTGTCTCATCTCGTCTTTCATTTCTTTATCTTATTTTTTTATACACGCATGGTGAAGTGCCCCTACAGCACCTGATAGTAAACGAAGTGGATCCAAATGGTGTCGACTGATGAAAGATGATAATCCCTCATCAGTTGCTACGATTATGACGGCCTCTTTATTTTAGATGGTACAAATTTCAGACGTCGGCACAGTTTTGGACGAAACTGGTACAATTTAGTATAGACATTAGACAGTCTATGGAAAATGTTATAATATTATAAAACAAAGTCTCCCAAAAGCCGTCTGTATGTTTGTGATCGATTTTCTCACAATCTACTGAACGGATTTTTTTACGGTATTTACTAAAAGATGGTGCGATTCTTGAGGAAGGTTTAGATTAATAGTACATTACGGTTTTAAGTAAATTGGCTGAAATATTACGATTATTGTTGAAGAGGTCGCGTGGTTGTAAAAAATCTCGTGGGTCAGGATTTACGCGGGAAAAACTTTGTGACACACTAATTTCCACGCGAGCGACGCCGCAGGCACTGCTCGTGTTATATAGATAAAGTGTTCTATACAACACTACCTTGGAGCGTAGTTGTATTCCGGTATGCCTGCAGTGCTGCGGTCTCGGGATGGATCCTCTGGCTGGACAAAGTGATATTGGATTTTTTCTATGTATGCACCCGGAGTATAGAATTTGTGCCCGATAACGCGATAAGCTCGCCTTCTATCACATCTTCAGACGGAATACACGCGGCGAAATTTGGGTGAATCAGTTGCGCCTACGCCTACACCTTCGGGAAAAAAAAGGCGTAAATGCATATGCTACACATAACATTGTACTCCTTTCATAACTGACATAATCATTGTAAATTGACTGAACCTTAATCACGAATGTAACAGATCTATGATACACATAACCGATTGACCAGTGTGGTCAATTTCTAAATCTGTGAAAAACTCCTGTACAAAATTAATTCGAAACGATACATAGTTCAAAATCGCCTGTGACAGCTATTGTTGAATACTATCCATTCAGTCATTGGAAATATTCAATACATTCTGCTCGTTACAGGTCAGCCGAAGCCAACGGCGATGGTTGAAATTTTACATCGACAGGGCTGTCGGTTTAGAAAAATAATCACATTCAAAAGTTATTCATGCTTCGTTTTCTATACACACACACAAATGTAAATATAAAAAAAAATCACTATACAGTTCAGGCTATTTTTCAGGTCTTTGGATAAGATATGTACAAAAATCTGGTCAATATATTATAAGGTGGATAACTAACGATTGGCAACCCTGACGCATACACTGTCACGGGCACGCGTGACGCGTTTACAATATTGTGTTTTCAGCGCGTTTGTCGATATTAATTAAATTCGCGATCAATTTTCATAACGATATTTACATCATGAAATATTTTGCTATGCGGAATCATAGGAACTTTTCCTTTGATGAAAAGTTAAATCCGTTGTTGTAATTTTATATTCGATGTCAGTGTTTTATAGTTTTAACTTTTTATAGCTTACTTCGTATGATTTCAAATTAAACTGCATATTTTACGCTTCAGTCGGTTCAAAGATAGTATGGGTGCCTTCGAGAAGACGTTATGGTTATGATGACAGATTTGAGAAATACTCAGTAAAATATAAATTTTTACCCTTATTCATAAACATTTTTTATCTAAGGACGGAGTAATGTTGTGATAACAAGTCTGTTTCTCAGTGCAAAACGGCACTGAGAAATAGACATTAGCCAATCACAAAGGCACTATGTCTACGCACTGCGAAGGCTGCCATGCCGTCAACACTGAAAAACAGACTTATTATTACAGCTTTGCTCCGTCCTTAGATAAAAAACGTCTATGAATACGGGGCTTTAACTTTATTTTGTGAAAAATGATAAATCAATAAAGGATACCACAATATGATTTTATATTAAAAACACTAGTTTTAAAAATATTTTCATAACTTCTGATTAAACGCCGTCACATATGTAAGCCATAAGCCGGCCAAATACAAAAGTCACTCTCTAATCTGCGCTCCAAAGAAATGGTAACGAAATGAGTACTAACTACATTAGCTGTTTAATACAATAACTGTTAAATAATGTTGACTTGTGAAACGATTTCAAATTTACTGAGAATTAGACTTTAGGATAGCACCTAATCAGAAAAGCTTTAATGCGAACTTAAAATTTAGAAATTTTTGATCTACTAGTTATTGCGTGTAATTTCAATATACATAGGTAGAAAATAAAGTTCTAATACCAAAATGACATATCAATATTGAAAATTTAATAACACGTTATTTGTGCTAATGCATTGGTAAATAATACCACATGCGAATCAAAGTGAATCAATTGAATAGAGCAGTTAATGTCGAGATAATAAACGGTTTCACATTTTATTATAACTTATTTGTAATTCAAATCATTATTTACATGCGTCGATACTAAATAAGATTATGGGAACGATGTTTACATAAAAAGCTTTAGCGATTATCGCGCAATCGCTGTCTTAATAATAAAGTAAATTAGAATAATTGCTGGTGGCAGGATATATTTTATATCCGGCCGGATAGCGACCACCGTATGTTACACACACAGGGTGTTAAAATCCGCCATACTGACCAACTCAAGTGTGTCGCGTTCTGAGACCTGCCTGTATATATCCGGTTCCTACAAGCCGGCATAATTGTGGCGACTAGCGAAGGGTAATCATCCCATCATCAGTCGTCGTTCTATTGGACCCCAAACCGCTTACCATAAGGTACAGTTGGATCATTTGCCATACAATTATAAATAAAATTACCTAGCCTTGAACAACGTCTTAGGTAAGCGTGGTATCTAGTATGTTTAAGGTGTAATTTTATCGGCCGATGTCCACTTTTTGCAAAAATACCGTATCTGAGGTCAATTCGAGATTGTGAGTAAAACATTCGTCAAATGTAGGGTCAATGTAAATCTATTTTCCCTCCGATATGAGTTAATTATCGCTAGATGTCTGCCTGATGTCAACCATGGATTGAAGGAACTGTATTAATGGTATTCGAATAAGTATGTTAATTGAAACACAATCACTTATACTGCACTAAAATATTGTTGATTCAATAACATATAAGTTATATATAATAATATTATATATAGATAGATGTTATAAAATAATATTTACACATTATAAAACCTTGAATGAATCGCCAACGTCGATGATCATAAATTGACTACCTACCAAAAACTTTCAAATCAAAAACAAACTAACGCAGAATTTATCAATCGTCGCACCTCACCAGTCATTGTCTCGAAAACTTTACGCCATTGAACGAACATTCAATCAGTGCCCTCGTAATCGTCGGTAGGTTCATTTTAAAATGTGTCAACGCTCGCCAAAGTTTCTGTCGGTGACTGCACATAATTGAAATCTGTCCCGGGGTCGGTTTTAGTTTTGAACCGTGATTTAATAATAGATAACGTGTGAATGGTTCCCGGGTTGATCGGCGTGTGAGGGGGTACGAAATAAGGGGGATAGCGGATAGAGGTGCCGGATTACTGACACGTGCGCGGTCTTCGTTTCATAGGTTGCGAAACGGCAACTTAGTGTTAGCATACATTATATTGGCTTTTTACCTGATGGTATTACGGAACGGTGTTCTTTATTTACATATTTTAAAACATAAATGATTAATTAATATACAAGATGATACACATTTAAATACATCAAGATTTATATTAGTTACACAATATGTGAGAGATATAATATTATCCATAGAAATTAACGGGACTTACTTAAATCAGAAGTATCAAATACTTATTACGAATATTAAGGAATTAAAAAAAAATACAGCCTTGGTACTGTTGTGATTGATAAGGCAATTGTGACGCTCGAAATCGCACATTTATTCCCATAAAAAGGTCTATACGGTTTTAGAACTATACATAATATTTTCTTTATATTTTCAACTTATTTATTTACTTTCAATACCTTTATAAATAAACCACGTATTCCATATTCAAAAATATCCATGAAAATTTATTCATACTTGTTTACGCTATAAATTCTCGAGTACTTACGTGTTCAATACGGCGCGACGACATCACGACGTCATTCGTTATCTGTGACATTTCAATTGAAACTTTCCAGCTTTTGCATTGCCCCGCCGGCACCAACGTTTTATAGGAAACAACACAATTTACTCGCATATTAATAATGCATGGTACGAGTCGAGACATTTTAACATCGAGTCATGATCGAGTATTTTTAGTGTATTTCTCTATTTTAATTATTAATATAGTATTTTCTTTAAAAATATCTTTAGAAAAAAAAAACACAAATGATTACTAATAAAAAGAACATGAATATGTGAAATAAAACAATGTAAAAAATTCATATTAAGTTTCATAAAAGCCATTCGTATTGATGGAAAATAGAATAGGTATCAAAGACATTAACATTATAATACTATGTTGGAAAATCATGACATTTAACTATAGACAAATTTTAATCACCATGGCTTTCATAAAAAGTATTTACTCGGCAATAAAGATTATTTTTTTCAATAGCTATTTTTGCAATGAACATTATTTTATTTTTGTTATATAACTTGATTCTACATAGTCTCTCTCAATTAGTCAAAACATGGCCTTTTTTCGTTAAGGTGACCATTGAACCTATTGACGTTTTACAAATAGACGCGTCATATAGTCACATACGTGTACAGCTCAGGCAACTCTCATTGATACGGCCCGAACGTCGACCGCCGTCGCCAAGACAGTCGAATAAAATGTATTTATTAGTTAAAAAATAAGTTAAATAGTGTATACTTATTACTAACATATGAAATGAAACGTTTTTTTCATTGAAAGTTGGAGTATAATTACTTGTACATCGTCTAAAAACACAGGAAGGCTTTTTATTAATAAAAATACAAAAGTTAGTAAGCCGACTAGCCGCGACGCGGTGGAGGTTGTCTAAATTAATGTCGGGCAATTTTACCTTGCTTTCGTCTTGCCACTATTGAGTTCAGACAACGTATCTGTGTAATAAAAACATCTTAGATTGAACCTGCGTGGTACCGCAACCTACGCCGCAGCACATCATGCTGAGTAGTCTACCTACCAGGTCCAACATGAAATTTAAGAGATATTCATTTATTTCAGTTTAAATATAAGTATGTACTTGTTTGGATTTACTTTTATTCTTTTTCTCCAAATGTTTATACCTGTAAGTGTCAAGTGACTTACTAATCTTCTTCTATACTTATAATAAATCTGTAGAGAGGTCAATTCTGTACATGAAATATATTTCCAAAATTACTATCAGGGGGTGATTAGGGATTGATACTGATGCCAAAAATGCAATTAGTAAAATTTTTGTCTGTCTGTCTGTCTGTCTGTCTGTCTGTATAACCGTTATAGAAACAAAAACTACTCGACGGATTTTAACGAAACTTGGTACAATTATTTGTCATACTCCTGTGCTGGTTATAGTATACTTTTCATCACGCTACAATTAATAGGAGCAGAGCAGTGAAGGGAAATGTTGGGAAAACGGGAGAAGTTACTCCATTTTTTAAGCTTCCGTCGCGTGTGCAACCTTAATGGTTAAAGCTATACAGAAATCATGTATGACGGAAATGTTCTCCTTAAAATTATGTAAAAATATCCCACGACAGCATATGTCTATATTTTATGGTTGACTCACAATAACACGTGTAACTCCCGATAGCTTAGCAGTTCGAAGCTTTCTCATTATATTTGCCTACTCTTACGTTTATAACACTCTCAGTCATCCCTAATTAAAAAGTTAACATTATTAAATATTCCATAAAAAAGAATCATAGAAATCGGTATAGAAACACCAAAGTTATACATGAAATACACTAATAATAAGCCATCATGCGTGAATACTGAATCATGCTATAAGGATTATTTTTGTATATATATAAGATCGCGAACGTACAGGCAGACGGCTTGCTTGGCACCTAGAGGCTAGCGAATCACCTAGCGAGTAGCTTCGTAAAACGAACATTCTCGAACGTTCGCGACCGGCTCCATTTTTGAAGTCCGAAATCCACGCAGGCGAAGCTGCGAGCGGAAGCTAGTTTAATATTAAAATAAAAAGCAACACCACCAATCAATACCCAAAACTAGAGGTAATCAATTACCATCACGTGATCTACTCAATATATACCAAAAAAAAATAGTAAACATATAAATAGTAAATATAAATAGTAAACATAACAAAACACCAATCACTACATACAGACTAATCTCATCCAATTATATACCAGACCGGTAAAGCAATAAGGAAACAAATAGCACGGGCACACGTACTGACGACGTAACTTGTCAAAGGCGTCTTGTCGCGACTGCACCCGAGCACAGTGGAGCACCCTTCAAAACTTATTTATGAGTGAACTCTGCAAGGGGACGGTAGTTGTGCAGCGTCGGACGGATAATGATGAGAGAATTTTATTTATTAGAGACCCAGTTGGTGACGTCGGATGGTTCGAGGGATGCGCGCAGTTTGTGTCGCAATAGCTATGATTGTTGAATTGATAGCCTGATTGACGACAGCAAACATGTGTATCTGGTCACGACGAGAACAAATTAAAAAGTTTTGAATAAACAAAAACCATTTGTCTACTAGACGAACTGAGTGATTTCACAATGAATACCGACTGGAGATCCTTAAAAAATGAACAAACCAACGATAGTCCAACACGCATTCACAATATAAGTATACACTAGTGCAAGCACAAATCAAACAATCGAGGGCGGAAATACACTACACCAGGATATCATAACATTTGTAGCATGCATCAGAACAATTTCACTTTTTGCATTCATCAACAACAAAGGTACATTTAACGCGGGACGTAAGACTGCAACTGGATCGATAACCAATCAGCAACGGAGCGGCACGGGCCCGGCAGAATTACCTGGGCCCTGATTAGGTGCCGTATAAGCACTGTTACTGCCGAGACGGCCAATAAACTTTCCCGCCTTCTTGCCTCTTAATATTTTTCCCGATACCCATTAGTTGTGCGGCTTTGGTGTCGTTTGTCTTCTTTGCAACGTTCGTATATCGAAGATCGGTGCTCATTTTTCAAAAAGAAACTTTATGATTGGCTCTTAACGTTGTTTATAAATTGTTTTGCGAAAACCAATGTTTGGGTTTATTGGCTATTATGTGATCAAAGTGAGTCAAATACAAGTGGTGGAGCTATGTAATGCACATATACCTATACTAGCTTTTGCCCGCGGCTCCGCCCGCGTTATAAAGTTTTTCGGGCTAAAGTTTTCCGTTATAAAAGTAGTAGTTTCCCGGGAGCCTATGTTCTTCCTAGGGTCTCAAACTGTCTCCATACCAAATTTTATCCTAATACGTTGGGTAGTTTTTGAGTTTAACACGTTCGGGCAGACCGATGCAGCGGGGGACTTTGTTTTGTGATATATTTTTGTAGAACTTTTTAAGAGGAACAATCCCGTCATACATTATTGTTGCATAACTTTAACCGTTTACGCAGCGCTCGCAACAGAAGCTCTCAAAACTAATAAATTGTCCCCGTTTTTGCATCATGTTTCATTACTGCTCCGCTCCTATTGGTCATAGCGTGACGATATATAACCTATAGCACTCCAGGAACAAAGGGCTATCCAACACAAAAATATTTTTTCAGTTCGAACCGGTAGTTCCTGAGATTAGCGATTACTGCTCCGCTCCTATTGGGCATAGCGTGAGGATATATATAGCCTATAGCATTCCAGGAACAAAGGGCTATCCAACACAAAAAGAATTATTCAGTTCAAACTCTTAGTTTCTGAGATTAGCCATTACTGCTCTGCTCCTATTGGTCATAGCGTGATGATATATAGCCTATAGCACTTCACGAACAAAGGGCTATCCAATACAAAATGATTTTTTAGTTCGAACCGGTAGTTCCTGAGATTAGCCATTACTGCTCTGCTCCTATTGGGTATAGCGTGATGATATATAGCCTATAGCAATCCACGAATAAAGGGCTATCCAACGCAAAAATAATTTTTCAGTTTGGACCGGTAGTTCCTGAGATTAGCCATTACTGCTCCGCTCCTATTGGGTATAGCGTGATGATATATAGCCTATAGTACTCCACGAACAAAAAGCTATCCAACGCAAAAAGAATTTTTCAGTTTGGATCGGTAGTTCCTGAGATTAGCCATTACTGCTCCGCTCCTAATGGGTATAGCGTGATGATATATAGCCTATAGCACTTCACGAACAAAGGTCTATCCAACGCAAAAAGAATTTTTCAGTTCGGACCGGTAGTTCCTGAGATTAGGCATTACTGCTCCGCTCCTATTGGGTATAGCGTGATGATATATAGCATATAGCACTCCACGAACATAGGGCTATCCAACGCAAAAAGAATTTTTCAGTTTGGACGGGTAGTTCCTGAGATTAGCGCGTTCAAACAAACAAACAAACAAACAAACAAACAAACAAACAAACTCTTCAGCTTTATATAATAGTATAGATATGAATACTGTCTTACAGAACCCAACCAACCAACGTAAGCTAGCAGCGCTCTGGTGTATTCTTTACGATAGGTTATGAATTTCTGAGGACCACCCACATCATTCACCATTCTAACTCATATTCTTTCTTTTTAAGAGATACATTATAGTATTTTTGGTTTATGGTGGATGAATATTACGTAACATAAAGACACACTAACACATTCACCTAACTAGATTACAGAAATAACTAGATCTACCAGGCTAATTAACGAAAGTAAAAGCTGGCCATTATCACTTTATTTTAGTATTTTTGCAATTGCAGTCATTCTAATTGAAGGATAGCTTTGATAGCCATAAAGGTAAAAGAGTTAAAAGTCCTCTATTTATCTACACGGCTATCAAAGTTCTCTTTCCAATAGAAACCGTAATTTCAAAAAGATGGAATAGTGCCCCTTCACCTTATCCAATCTTTATATAACACCCCTCCCGCCTCTCTGTTTTAACTACACGTTGAGGTCTATAAGGGCTCGCGAACATTTACTAGCCTTCTCCCACCACCCATTCTAAAAGGGTTCCTTTCCTTCTCTCACGCTTTTCTTCCCCTGATATCGTCTCCCAACTTTCCAGGCTTCTGCAGTGGCTAAGCTGGGGGATTCCGATATCCAATTCGCAGGTTTCCCCCGTTGTAGATTGCAGGATCCGGAACATAAAAAAAAAAATTATATATCCTAATGAATTACTAAGATATATTTAACCGAGGTTAAATCAATCCCCCGATTAATCCGCGGATAGTACTGCATTCAACCGATTCCATTGTTGTTAAATCTACAGTGTTCCAAACTGTACGTGGAAAGAATTAATAGAATCTATTGTTTAGCCGCTTTTTTAAGATTCCCGGCGTCAAATCATTGATATCGGATTCTAAAGAAGACGTAATTCACGTAACAAAGTCTTAATTGTGTCCGTATCTTTACGGCGATACTCTGGTTTGATATAAAGCTGTTTATATCGGTTTTAAGAGAAGGAAAACACGAAATAAACCTTGAATTGAACTTCCATGAACAACACATAGAATTGTAAATCTGCACTAATTGCACGAATTAATTTGTCATTGTGTTGAGAGCTGTTTAATACTGATCACGTGATAGAAAAAGAACATTTAAAAACCCTCGCTTTTATTCCTTTTCAAGATGTTATGAAAGTGAAGTAAATAATTTTAAGATGACATTCCTGAGAGACGAATTCTAATTTCATTAAGCTTTTTATATCATGTTGTTAATTAAAGTGTGAAATTTGGGACAGAAAGGCTCTTTTGCATATTATGAGGCTACAAATTATAAAAGGTTTATGTAAACATGTTCAATAGATATATAATCTTAACCATAATGTTCCAAGACACAGGAGCAAGCGATGATTATTATCATTATTTTTTTATTATCGTCATGGACCAGTATCTGTAATTTTCTTGTATATTTGGTTAAAAGTGAAATAAATAATTATATTTATTTTTCTGGAAAAGTTATCACGCGGTTGAAGTGGCTAACAAATATTTATTAATTAAGTGTCTGTTTCACAAGTTACATGTAAATATTTATTTAATAGCTGTCGTAGATAGTAGATACTCATTTTATTACAGTTTATTTGGGAACTTAGAATGTGAATATCGTATTTGGTCAGCATTTGCACTTACGTGACGAGTAGAATTTACTCAGGAAGTAGTGAAATAAGCCAATAATATACAAAAAAGTCTTCTTGTAAAATTTACATATTCCGCACGTAATATAACAAAGTGTGTTATTATTAATAAATATTAAAATTGAGACTGCATTCGGTGCAGCGAAAAAAAACACCTCCACCCGAGCATTCGTACGGCAACAGCTGTTGTTGTTGATGAATGACCTGCGAGGAGCGGATGATTCGCTTTGCGCTAATTTTTAAGAATGTTGACCTATTTGGTTGCTGTGAAATGGCTAATTGATTATTTGGATTTAGTAATTATGGCTGATTTTCCCATCATGTTTACAATGGTTGCAATTCAGTCACGTTTTATATGGACCCATCTGTTACATTTTATTATTACATTCTACTAATATTACATTTAAAACGCGTAGGTAAATGAAGCCTATTTTTAACTAAAATAGGCATAATTTAAAACTATACAAATTTACTAGATGAAGTTTGGATTTATAAATCATAAGCAACATAATCCAGCCTTAGTCAAAGTTATAACGTAATTATAAATTCGAGTATCAAATAAAGGACATTAGTCACTAAAGGCAATAAAAATAAGGCGACCTAGAAATCCCCTTCCGCCAATCAGCTCATTCAGCTGTTCATATCTCGCAACCTATCCCACACCACATAAACAAGAATAGCACGCACCTCACATGCCCGCACAGGTCGACGCTTGGAAGCGCCGAGCCGCGCGGTCACCTCGCCCGTAAACCGCGCGCTTTACCGCCCCACCGGCCAACCGCTCAGCCCGCGCACGCTTTGTTACCCGCGCGCTGCTCGAGCGCGAACATCTCGCTCGCACCCTTTGACTAATCCACTGACTAACCTATAACGGTATGCAGGTGTAGGGGGAATTATGTAGGTTATTTATTATAACATGTTTAAAATTGACTAATCAGGCATGTTGCTAAGTTGTTGAACTAAAATTGCTCGTTAAAATAAATATATTCTTTTTTCTAGACTTATTAAGGTTCTATTATAGATATCTCTCTTTCTTTTTTACGATATATCATAATATTATAATATTAATATCTGTATCGCAAATTATAATTGAACAGTAATTGTTGATTTTCTTTGATTTAAGCTCGATCAACAAATTTGCTTATTGATACTATAAGTACTGTGACTTCATTCTTACTCGTTAGTTTTTAAATTCTTAGGCTTTGAACGTAGCGTCCGAGTCAGTCTACGGCGTAGCGTGTTTAGTGTATCATGCTACGAGTCTACAATATGCTACGAATTTAAGATGTAGGAAAACTAATAATAATGTAAAAGTCACAAGATAAAAGGAAAGTCAGTAGTATTAATTATTATTAATATAATATCAAATAATGAATCTGGTGACTTTCCCTTGGGTTATGAAATATAATTAAGATTCAATATTTAATACAATAATCCATTAAACATTTTCCCCAGAGATATTATGAGACTTTGTTTTTCTAAGTTCTAAATTGTAAAAAAATCATTTAAATATTATTTTTCTATAATACCTTACGTAAATAAGAGAAACAAAACATTAATAATAATGCTGCAAAGCTTCATTGCATAAAACATAAATCAAACAAAATATAATTAGAATTACATCTCTATACGTGTATAGTGACACAAAAAAGAACCAGATTTTTTTTTTCAAGAACAAATTATTTAATTTCTTACTTTATTATATTTTACCGAACATAACGATGTACCGCCAGAGCACTGAGGTTTAGTGTACGTAATACATTTGTTACACTCAGGAATCATATTCACGACAATATCATTTCTCGAGTCGACGTACCATGAAATACGTCTTGAGTGACTCAGCATAAGGCGGCAACACTCAAAACTGTAAACATGTTGCACAGTGCGTGCTATAAGATATGTTCATGTATATAGCTTTTCCTCGCGGCTCGCTCTGTATTGTAGTCCTTTCTTCGAAATAACATTCTGTGTAGTCAGCGGGCCCTATTCCATCACTGGGGCATATCCGTCTTTTTGCAATTACGGGTGATCTAATTAAAGAACCGTTTTGATAGCCGTATACGTAGATTTATTAAAAGATCCTTTATTTACTCATATCCGTATGAAAGCTGTCCTTTGGTTAGGACGTCTGTAATTGCAAAAAGACGAATTCCATCCTATTCCAAAATAAAAGCAAATACAAATTACAAATTTTGTTTATCAATGTGATAATTTTTGCTCAATTCTATTCATATTTAAATACCTCATTATACAATTTTTTTAATGAATGCGAAACAGCGGAGAGAAAATAGTAGGGCTAATTATTTTTTTTTAAAGTATCTTGTAAAACAAACTGGTAACGTAAGTATAATTACGGCAAAGAAACTCGAGTAAATTTATAAAAATATTTAAAGAAATTACAAGTGATGCGATATAATTAATACAATATTTCAATTTATCAACATTAAACTCAAAAATGACAAAAGAAAATTCATCGATTAATTTTAACTATAGCTCAAAAAAGCACATCTTGCACTCAGGAACAATCATCCAAAACTTGTCCCAGAGGAAACCAACCTCAGCCGTTGTAATATTTTATCCCCACCCTTGCCCAGCCAAATCATGACGGCACCTCTGCAACGATTTGATGATATTGCACTTTGACGGCGGCCCGACTCGGGGATACTTCGAAAAAAAATATGGAGAAACAAGATGGATGACTCGGTTCCACGGACCCTCTTGTAAATACTCGGGACACGACGCGTATCAACTTTTTCATATGGAGCCCGTTACAATGCTTTTATGTTGATTAAACTGTTGCTTTATTATTTTTTTTGTATTGTATATATTTTTTGTGTTAACATACTGACTCCTTGAGTGCGTGCGGCATAGTCGGAGTAAATTTTTGTACTTATTTATGTGTCTACTGTACCTGTATTGTGGTAGTACTTATGTTGCATCAAGCGATATTAAGCTTTATTAGTCTTTGCTGGTTGTAGAGAGTGAGAAACACTTTCATAATTTATAGGAGCAAAATTTAAGAATTTTGAACTTTGAGGAGCCTTACTATTCATGTAACATGAAGGTGCTGATATTATTTTTATTGTGGTATAAAATTATAACATTAAAAACCTCCAGTCACTGCCTTCTGTACTAATGACGCCCGTTTTAACATTTAGGGTCAGTTACGCAAGTTTCAAGTAAATTATTTTTGATATTTATCGTATTATTTATTAAACAGCTAATATAGGTAGTAAGTAATTATTTTGTTACAATTATTTGAGAACATAGATTAGAGTGTGACTTGTATTTGGTCGGCTTATACATTTATGTGACGAGTAGCATTTCCCAGAAGTTGGGAAACAGAGCCCAATACTGTCAAATTTATGACGTATGTACATTTAGCTTTAATAAACATTGCATTACATTGTATACGTACGCCTATTTATCAAACAACGGTCGACCTAACTGCTACTATATTTGAGAGAGGCAAAACAATAAATCTCTACATGATCATTTGCCGAGAATTGTCGCGAAACAATTGTAGATATAATAACATTAGTATAATAATGCATTTCTCCTTCTGCGACAGATTTATAGAAAGAGGAAACCAAAGAAACACCGCTGGAGGTGCTACGGCCCCAGACATGCTTTATTAATGTATATTCATTTACATTTTTACCTCACGAGATACACCTTCGCGAAAAGTGTGTAATACAATGCAATACGTCAGTTATAAAGTTTGAAAACTAATACTCAAGGCAAGAGAAAACGTTACCAAACTGCGTTAAAACAATTCTTCATTGTTGATTCTTTAATAAAACTTCATAACACTTCGTATGATAAAAAGTTACGAGTACCGAAAGTTTGGAGTATTTTCTTCTTTTCTGCAACTGAATGAAGAGCGCATGACGCTCGCTCGATGTCAAGCACAACGATTTATATACATTCTTTTACTGGTGGTGGGATATATTTTTATGCGCCCGAATAGCGACCACCGTACACAAGATTACAACCCGCCATAGTGGCCCACGGTAGTATGTCGCGTTACAGGATCAGCCTATGTATACCCGGCTCTAACAGGCCGGCATAATTGACAACATTTCAAAATGAAAACGTGCCTAAAACAAAAATACCATTTCTTAATTTTTCTACTCTGAGTTCGATTATGATTTTTTAATGTTTTTTTAATACTTAATTTCGAAGAAAAAAAATTAAAAACCGAAAAAGGCTTGATGACGTCACATATACGGTTGAATGAAATAGTTCCTTGGTCCACCTTATTATTTATTTTAAAAGACTAAGACACCGTCTTTTGTCAATATCAAATGTCAATATTACAATAGATACGTCACAACTGTCACTTTCAACGAGAGAGACAGAAACAAAAAACCGGTCACTTCATTTTTTTTTACTGCAAAGCAAAGGTCACTGCGTTTTGAGCCGTATATGTGCCGTAAGGTGGAGCTTACGTCGTTTTAGAATAAAACAAAATTCAAAGTGAAAATCATGAATGAAAATATTTGCATTTCGAAAAAAGAAAAAATATGGGTCTCATCATTTTAGATCTAGTTTCATAAAATATAAACATTTTGGTATGTTGAAAAAATGAAATGTTGTCAATTGTTGCGAGTGCTGAAAGGTAATCATCTCTAGTCAGGCGACATTCTCTTAGACCCCACTCCACTTATCATCAGGTGCAATGGATCAATTTGCCGTGGACGTGTAAAAATACAGTAACAGTAGAGAATAAAACATCGTACAGCATAAATTATATAATTATAATTTTTCATACATTACCTCCATACAAATAATGCAAGATACATACATCTAGACACGCATTCTCTCTCACACACACACACAACTGACGTCCTTAACCCCGAAAGAGTAGGTAAGCCGCATCTAATGCACCCACTTTTCACTATGTATATTTCATCCCATGATGGCGAGCCTATCACCGTATTACAAATTCCAGACATCGGGCTGATACTGACAAGAAACATTCGAATCCGACTCCTCAAAGCGGACGTCTTACCGCGCCACCAAAGCAGTCAAATATAAATGCAACACTTGCCTCTTTATTACAATTATAGCGTATCTATAGACAGTAGATGTTATAATTACGTTTGTACAACACTAAGATGTGCTTACTCAACCGAATCGTTAGTTACTTAAGCGCTTAGATATATTGACATAACCCGAGTTCTCCATTGATAGATTCCATTGTAACAAGTATCTAGTAGTTGTTGATAGTAACATCAATACCGATCGTCTCACTAGGAGCGGACTTCTGAGACTTTGTTCGTGGTATATTTGTATCCGCTCAGAGAACGACCACCGAACAACGAGGTGAAAACCGGCTATAGTTTCCCCCTCGAGGCAATTCTTGTGCTGTCGGTCTTCACATCGAATGCACGCCCATGCACGGAGGGACATTTGCCGCGGCCCTAGGCACACCGTTCAGTGTTATACCACATGGTTATAACTACACATTGAGGCCTGTGAGGGCTCGCGAACATTTCCTGGCTTGCGTCCCTCCGCCCATACTAAGAAGGTCCCTTTCGTTTCCCAAATTTCCTCCAGGGCCCTGCAGTCTCTAAGCCTGGAATCGGTATCCTATTCGCAGATTTCCCGCGATGTTGACGGTGGGGTACGAAAATTAAAAAAATAATAATACCCTGCCATATTGACCCACGTAAGTGTGTCGCGTTCCGATATAAGCCTGTGTACATCCGTTTTCTAACAGATGGGAGTAATTATCTTCTCTAAGCTATCATCTCTATTAGTCAACACTACTCCACTTATCAAGTGCAGTGGGATCAATTTTGTTGAGACCGTAAAAAAACAGCTTACCTACATATAAGTTCAGGATCTCTTCTAAATATGACACTCAACTGGTGACAGGTCTCTCATATATGTGATTCCGCCTCGGTAGCTACCACCATGAATTGTATTTCAGCCGCCAAGTCGCAATGTGAAGTCACAGTTGTATGCCGGTTTGAAGAACATTGCAGCCATTTTAACTACTGGGCATAATAATACTGAACATCTCATCAACCCAATCACCCTGTGTTCGGTAGTCGCTATACGGGCGGATATAAAAATCCTACCACGAGTATTTTTGTCCCAATAATAATATATATTTTGGGATATTATTATTCACTTAATTATATTAAAAAAAAGTTATGTTACCTGTCTGTGCTGACCGCCATAGCCTTGTATTCCTGTATGTCCATCTCGCCAACGTATTGTGAGCAATCTGGAACAGATACATAAACTACATCTCACTATTGGTTTGTTCTCAATATGAAACGTTAATTATACTAATGATATTATTTTTAAACAATTTTTCAAAAATATTATATTATATTGTATTATGGCTTATACTGCCTTTAGTCTTATAATGTGTAACTACTGGACATAATAAGACCTAATATGTCATGTTTCAAGATGATGATGGAGCGTAGTGGAACACCAAACTATACTTGGTAGTGTTTTTCAAATAACCCTGTATAAAATAAATACATTAGAAGTCAGCCAGCTACCCCGCTATCCGCACTAGGTAAGTTCGATGAACTAATGCCTAAATCCTCTTATTAGTATTGGTTTGGGAATTTCTGAAAACGCTCAGTGGCGGATCGATAATATAACATTGGGTTTTTATTATTATTTTTTAACCTTTTACATTGTCGGTTAGTACTTAATGTAACCCATTAATTGATTTGATAACTGCATAGGAGCCAAAGTCAAATGCAAATTTATGGCTTAGCTATTTATAAAAAACTTACAGATTTAACGACATATATATAAATATAAAGGATCGTATATATGAGACGTTAAAAAGATGAACCCTGACACTACCCGAAAAGATCCAATAAGTCAAAAATTGTATCCTCTTTAATATTTAATAATGATGATTCACTGGAAGAAATTTAATTTTACCATAGAATATTTATAATAATTTGTTGTAAAAGTGTTTAATATTAAATTATTTTGTATATCCTATAACTATAATACCAATTATTACGACTATTTATTCCTATACCCACAAAATTAGGTAAAATAAACAGACGGATAAATTTTTGCAAAATTAATTCATAAATAAAAAAACGCAAACGTCCCCCATCACACAGGAGTACGTTCAAACATCGAATCAAATCGCATCCGAACATTACTCGCGTAATGGCACAACGGACAGATTGAGAATTATTAATAACTAAAGCGATTTTCGATATCGGATACGAGACCGGAGCGAGGACGAAATTCGTCGATGATTATGTATTCGAAACACGTCGCCATGCCCTCTCGGCGCGAGGTGGCGAGCGGGGTTCGAAGCGGCGAGGGGGTAGAGGTAACCGGGGTACGACCGGCGGGCAGCGGGACAAATCACGCGCCTGATGTTGGCCACGTTCTAAATGAATATTGACACGCGACTAGCGGTGAGCGAGTTGAATTGATAATCGATTCGTATCGATATAATCGAACGTGTGCTGGCAGGTTTTTTTTTTTTAAGTTTTGGACATGTTACATGTCGGGTTTTGGCGAGGATTGCTGACATGGCGAAGTGACTACACCGGCCTTAATATTCAACAGAATTTTAGTTCCAGTATAATGTGAGAGATGGGAGATGATGAGAGAGATGGTGCATATTATGTTATCGCTCGCCAGAATCATGCAGGTTTTACTGTGTCGCGGGTCCTCAAAATGTTTTTTTGTAATAAGTTTTTCAGCCTGGGCATAGTGACCATTGTTTAGTATGCAACAAAACATCTGCGATATTTTCCAATAATTAGTGGTAAGCCAATTCCAGTAATTAATGTATCGGATATACTTTATTGTTGCGAGTCATAATATAAACACTGAAAGTTAAAATACTTTTTTTTAATGGCGTTCAATAGTGTTTGTTTATCTACCAAAGTCATTTCAATAACAAAAATACAATTATAATGATTTTAATTTACGAAATAAATTATTTATTAGTCGGCTTGAAAAGACATGAAGTTATTGACTTATTTGGTAGCAATTATTCATACATTCGCATTTAGTGAGTCCATGTAGTATAATTAAATTAACTTATTAGAGAAATATCTCAATTATTTATTATTTTCAGAGATAAGTATAATATTGTTTGTTTCCCAAAATATTTAATAAGAAGTATTAATATTTATTTTGAATTTTAAGTTTTAACCAACTGAAATAAAATATTATGCTACGTTTCACTTATCACTTAAAAACATTTCAAACTAATAAAAAATTGACATATTGTACAAAGGTAGATACCTAGCTTTATATCCAATTAGTTTTTGTCTGCGGCTCCATCCGCGTGATAAAGATTTTTCAGTATAAAAAGTAGCCCATAGCACTCAGAAGGAATGCCAGCTTCTTACTAGTGTAAAAAACTTCATAATCGGTTTAGTAGTTCCTGAGAATAGCTTACCTCATATTATGTTAGTACAGATTTAAAATACTCAAAAATATCTCAATAATGCTATAAAAGCTTCTTAAACTCACTCCAAAAGAAGAAGGATCAATGCGAGCTGCTAGGGCTGTATAGGTATGTGACTATAGTAAATACTGCGCTCTTTTTATGTGCAATTTTATTAGTCTATGACGCGTCTATTTGTAAAACGTCATTGGCTCTACCACCATCAGAATATCAGAATAATATTCTTAAACGTCGGAGATATAGCAAGAAATTCCTCTAATTAATGTAGGATTGGCATGATTATTTTTGTATTGGGTTCAATTAAATTCAATAACATAAAACAATTTTGACGAAAAAAATCGACTCTTTAAATCACTATAATCAAAAATAAAATATTAAACTTATATAAAAGTTATTAAGAAATTATTTCAATACAAGAAATGTAATCTTCTTTCCAAGTCATGCTATGTATATGTGCACATTAAATATATATTGGAATCTAATTTAAATTGTGAGCTAAGCCAAGTACGTACACATTAATAAATGAAGTGTCCTTCAGCACAGTTCTGATTTTGTTCACTCTTCCTTCGCTATCCAATCTATCCTTCTTTGGAACGCACTCCCGCTCGAAATCAGGTTGTCCCCAACACGGCTGGCTTTTAAAATGAGAGTTCGTCGATTGTTGCTGGCAGAAGTAGCAGATTCCTCTCATTGACTTATTAGTGTATTTATATATTTATTTATTTTTATATATGTGTGTATTTTTATATCTATATATTTATAATTGCGAGTATGTTGTTATTACATTTGTTTATTATTACTCTTCTTATTTGTTTTTCACTTTCTTTTATTATACACCTACCTCTGTCCTTTCTACACCACCCTAGGTTGAGTGGGAGAGAATGCCCATGGCATTAAGTCCGCCTGTATACCGTGTGTACAAAGTGTTAATAAATAAATAAATAAATAATATGCTTAATGTAAGAGGCGACATGAGGGGTGGCGAACCAAGCATTCGTGCTTACGGGGGCCAAGCGCGGTGCCTGAGAGGACCTAATTTTACGATCTTGCCGCCGAAGCTGTTAAAACTGAGAAATTTTTTATTGGTCCGACCAGAAGCCTCGCGTCGTTTTTCTCGGCTTCACTAGGTGCCTTGCATCAATTAAAACCACCAATGCTTAATGTGCATATCAACGTCATAACCCGATTTGGAATGATGGTATATTGCTTGAGTTTAAATATTTTCTTACTAACCCGTATACAAGGTTTACTTATTTTTTTGGATTGCAATAGTTTTTGGAGTCTTTTTTGTTAAAAAGTTTTAAAGTTACATTGTCATGAAATAAAAAACACTTTAAGAAAGAAGCCATTAATAACTGTTCACTAGTTCCATTTTGAAAATACCTACTTAGCGTCAAAATGGGAATAGCTCTCGAAGGCGCCGCATGTCGAAAGTTGCCACCAGCCAGTCCCATTACTCATTGCAATAAGCAATCATCTAAGAGACCCCTTTTTAATTATGCAAAATCTGTTCCATTCATTAGACCGCCCCCTGTTGTAACCGCCGCCCGCCCCGCCCGCACACCCGCGCACACCTAAGTCGCCATTAACGCGTCGCAAAATTATTTACTGCGGAATTATGAAAAATATATAAGACAGATGACGCTCTATCCGTTTCCATTTCTTTCATACTGTTGTCTGTCTCTTCGTTTATTTCGTGGCGTATTTTAAATGAAACAAGAATGGGACAACCGCGTTTAATTTTTTCATGTAATAAAATGAACGGCGCATGAATAAGTGATTCACTCTTTTGAAATTGCTTAATGAGGATCAAAGCAAATCGTTCACATAAAAGTCCATTAACAGAAGCAGAGTTCACAAGTCTGCATTATTTAAACGTGCATGACACCGCACTGACTGTTCGTCCAAATATAACCGATATTTTCATTTAAACAAATGATAAACGCAAATAATATTTACGTAATAAATTCGTAATAGATTATTTACGTATTATTCACAAACGAGGAACTCCTAAACAATGAATATGCCATATATACTTACAGGCTCATTCGCTCATACATTAATTCATACACTCATTCGCTCATCACAACCAATTGGACGCGTGTTTTTTCCTAATCACCGAATTATCCGGGCAAGAGGTCTACCCGCGACCCCAGAGGTCGCCCCTAACGAATATTTGATGGCCGCCATCTATTTCGGCAACATAATATTCTGCACTCGATGAATAATGATGTTTCGAAACTTATTCTCGCCGCTCCGTCTTGACAGAACGGTATTTATTATTTCGAGTTTTCTTAGGAAAAGTCCGCAATTTTTATCGTTTCAAACTGCTATTTGTATGTAATTTGTACAGTAAGTAATTAATGTGTACAGGCTATAGAAAGGTCAGTTACTAATTTTTAGAATTATTAAATGGCGATTTTCAACAATGTCTGCTTGATTAATAAAATGTAAAATTACACCAATTTTTTAATTCATGCGAATAAAAATCCCAAAATGAATCCAAGGAAAGCTATCATAAATCTATCCGCCTCAACACGTTTCCTATACGTTTTTTAAAACAATATCTCTATCGGTAGAAGAGACCGCCGAAGCTAATCCTAATATTTTATGTGATTATTCAACAAAGTTGGATTTCGGAACTTATAAAATCGATTTCCCGTCTTTAACTTTACGGCGCACGTGCCAATTCGCAAAGGGCCCCCGAACCGTCGCAACTTTGAAAATACCTCTACGTTATTTTAGGAAATTGTTTTTTTACACTCCTGCTTTTTTATGACGATTTTTCTAATGAATGGTTTTGAGCGTGTTATATGTTGAATAAATATTTATTCATTCATATTTTATTCTGGTAATTCCAATATATTCTTTAAAAGCGCACACGCACGCGCGCACACACACACACACACACACGTACTGATCGTAACCCCAAAGGTGTAGGCAGAGGCGCAACTGGTGTACACAGTATTCCCCGTTTGTTTGAAAGACGACCACCCGATCATGTTGTGTTTGCCTGTTTAATATCACTATTTTTTTATTTCTTTTCTCATGATTGAAAACTATGATTGTAAATGTAGGCGAATGCACGCTGTTCGCCGTTATTTAAGTATGAATCTATGTTCTCTTTTATTTCCTATCGCTAATTTTATTTTATGCCGCTCCAGGTTTAGTCGATTGGATATAACTATTGGACTATGTACAAGAAAGACTTGGAAAAAAAAAACAACAAAAGAAGTACTGAACAATTGATGACAAAAAAGAAAGCCCTTAGTTTCTTTCTGCCTTTCTTCTTCGGGTAGTCATCACTTAGGTAGCTAGTGAAAGGCTGGTAGGTTAGCTAGATTAGGGCTCATGTCCTCGCCGGTGAGGATCGCGACGCGTTACCCTTCTATTTCCCCCTACTTGCCAGCCCGAGCTGGTTGCTTCGGTTTGTACTTTGTCTTTTGTATAAATTTTATCCCTAATTTAAGGTGTCCATGGTTATATAAGTCATTTTAATAGTTGTTTAGAAATAATAATTATTCTTATTCTTTGTTTTGACGTATCATAAGTGCAACTTTGTTCGCCTACGTGATAAATAAAGTATTTTTTTTTATTCCGTCCCATGATATTGTTGAAGACAAGCCCAACGAATTTCAGCCTCTCAGATGATATGGGGCAGAAAAATATCATTTTGTCCGACCCGGGGTTCGAACCCGAAACCTTAGAGCGATGCAGTGGTCGTACCACACATTTAATACAACTACGCCACCGAAGCTGTTTCTAATAGCAGTCGTTAAATTACCTCTACACACATACACATATATATATGTAGGTACTACGTACTAGATCTGGCATTTTGTACACTCATTGTGTTCAACTCAACTGTACTGGAATCCGTTCACCAGACTTTAGTATGATTTCAACATTGACAGCATGTTGTTCATCTCATAATATAAGATCTCGAGTCTGATTGTGAACCTGGATGTAAATAAAAAATAAAATAGTTTGTTGTTCATGTGCATAAATAGGTTATAATTATGACGTTTAGGTTGCCATTTTCGATCAGATTTTGATCACATAGTTCATAATATGGACTATAGAATATTCTTATTAATATTCGTGTCTATAGTATATACGTAATAACGCCTCTACATAACCCGATTACCAACACGTCGGTCTGGAATTTTTAGAACAGACCATAACCTATGTTCGTCTATTGTCCCCCTATGGCTGATCATGATAGTGAACTTGGTTTCAATTACACAATAAATATTTATGAAGTCAATAATTGAAGAAGTTAGAGTTAGAAGGAACGAGTACGACTACAGCGCTGAGGTTCTAGGTTCGAATGCCGGGTCGGGCAAAAAAAAAGGTTACAGGGTGTTTCCATATAAAAAAATACTCAGGCGCAGCTCAGAGTAAGGGAGTTGGTGGTGTAATACCCATGTGCTTCGGAAAGTTCTTAAAGTCGTTGGCCTGCGCCTGATCCTCTCCGGTCATGTCAGATTGCCGTCTCACCGGACTATGAGAGTGAAGGAATAGAGAGTGCACTTGTGCATTGCGCACACACATGCGCACTATAATACCTCCTGCGTACCTGGCTGATCTCCGTTGATATTGGCCGGCGTGGTTGAAATTCGGCAAGCATGTATTTTTCTATTTATGAATTATCAAAGGCATGACACATAATAGCACATACAAATAAAGTTGGAGGGTGTGAAGAAAGTACGATCGTTCCGCAACTTAAGAATATTATTATACATAGTAAGCCCCGTTCGGAACTTCCCTCGCGGTAAAGTCTTGCATACGGGCTAAGTAGAGAGCACAATCTAGATCAAGAAATTTTTATTTACCTTACAAGGTATTTAGAAGACGACTTAAATTAATTACGTAATAAGGAAATTAGGGAATTTACGTTTCATAGAAAATTCTCGGTGGCGTAGTTGTATTGTGCGCGCAGTACAACACGGTGAGGACCCAGATTGGATTTCAGCGTTGGGCTAAGTCATATTGGATTTACTGGTCAGTATCAAGTAGGAGTCAGGAATTTGCGCCTACTATGACGATTGGAGCGCTCCCTATCACATCGTGGGACGGAACACACCGACGAAAAATGGGTTCCCTGGTTGCATCTCTGCCTATCCCTTGGGGGAAATCGGGATGGATATCTAGACAGACTAGACAAAGCTAGATTTTATTTTCACCAAAAATCGCTGAAAGAAATATCAAACTACACTTAGTTTCTCAAACCAAACCCCGTGTCTCAAAAACACAGTATGTTATTGTTATTATTGAGATCAAAATATAAAATAATATTCAATATATTTTTTTTAATATCCCATCACATAAAGCTAACGAGCACTCATTTTACTCACAAGTTAAAAAGATTATGTAATCAAAATTAAGCAGAGCGTAAAAAAACATTATTTTCATTCTAAAAACCTAGAGACATAACAAGTTCATTTACCATTTTCATTTATCATTTACCATCAAGGTATTTAACTGTTTTTTCAAACGCAGTAATATCTAACTGCTCATTCAATTCTTTTTCTAATTTGGATCTACATCCACGCAGTATTATTATAAACAACTGTATATTAAGGAACGCAGTTCCACCCGGGCGAAGTCACGAGCAGAATCTAGCACATCATAATATTGTACAAAAAGCAATGCATTCACCCGTGAACAGGAGGCGGAAACACTTTTGGCAGCAACTAACATTTTCCTTAACTTAACAAATCAAAGCAGTCACTTTTTTCGCGAGCCAATGATTTATTTGAACCTTTGCTTCTTTGCATTCGCTTTTATTCGGACTATCTCTACACCCGCCTCTTTAAGCAAAGCTCTTGGGGTGTGTTTACACAAAAAATATAAGCAGATGGTTTTTGTTATTTCGTTTCGGGTTATAATATTTTTGGGAAAATGTCTTGTAGTTTTTGCGTTTGGGCTTATGTTAGAGGATTATCATTAGTACGATCCCATTTTTTTTTAAGAAAGTTATTACTTAACGTATGTATTTAAGTTAACAAACGCTTTAATGTTGATATAATTTTAATGTATTTTTTTCACTAATATGTAGCTATTTAAACCTATTTAATCGAAATCTAGGCCACCTTATGAATCTTATACTTCATTTTATAATACGTTCTGAATACTATTTCCGAACGAAATTACTTCGACACACGGTTGAAATAATTCAAGTGGTGGCAAAATTAAATAAACATTTACTACAATATATAACCGTGAACGCGACTTTACATTACCTTCCTCGTCTTATTCCCTTTTCTGGGCTATATTTCTCGATCCCTGTCGCCGACACAAAAGTGGGCGGGTTGTTAATCTTTTTACGTCGACTGCATTATTTTAGGGTCCACTCACTGTGTTATTTAAGGTGCTTTCGGGTCCGACCTTACAGGATTTGCGAGAGAGGTGAGCACTTACAACGTAAGACCTCTGAGTACATCGTCTTTGCGTCGCCGTCATAAGTCACAAAGGATTTTTATGCTTTCGTGGGACATTGTGTTGGGATTTTTGTTGCTCTAACATCAAGATTTTATGAATAATAATAGTTTGTTTCTCGTTGGTCCGAATAAAAGGTTTATCTGTACACTTTAACGAAGTATACTGATTGATTCCATACTAACCTCGCATTTCGGCAACGACGGCCAATCTCAACCGAGATCAGCGAAGAACGCAGGATATGTTATAGTGCACAAATGTGTGCGCAATACACGAGTGTACTCTCTGTTCCTTCACTCACATAGTCCGGTGAGACGTCAATCCCACATGATAGAGAGATCATGCGCAAGACGTCTTTACGTGCTTTATGAGGCACGTGTGTATCACATCGCCAACTTCTTAACTCCAAGCTTCAACTGAGAAATCTTTGAGATGGAAAACCCAGTCATATTTATTTTGGCCCGACCTAGGATTCGAACCCATGACTTCAGCGCAAAAGATGTAACTACTCGTACCGTGTACAATTACAATTAAGTCACCGAAGTAGTAAAAAAGTATCCTAAATGACAATCGATGAAATGTTCCACCTAGGTGCTAATTTACGTTCAGCTCAGCTCGTCCAGCGGTTTTTGCATTAATTTCGTACAAACATGCAAACATTCGCTTTCATTGTATGAGGAGAAAAAGATTTTTTTTTGTTGTTGTGATAATCAAAGGAAGAAACAAATCATCCCGAGATATCCAGTCAATATCAAAGCAAGGATATGAAACCCCCGATTTTCCGAATTCTGGACTAATGATAATATAAAATAATGAAATCCGGTATTAGGTATCATAAGCGATGCGCGCCTCAAGTATCCACCATCTAAAATCAGATTTCTGACATTGACATTTTCACCTCAGATCTGTGCCTGGCGACTAGTGACCGGTCTTTGACCCCCCATCTTCGGATTCACCTTTTTTATACGTAGCAAATGGTTGCAGCTATAATTAATCAATTATAGTATTTATACCATCCAGAAATTGGAATTACAAAACATAGTATACTGCATTGCGAACTGATGATGGTAAAGTGGCTACAATGCAATTGATGTTAAGCGAAGTGAAGTCCAAAAAAAAGTGCCGACCTACAAAAAATACAGGCATCCCCAGATGGTAATTACGTTAGCTATAATTACCTACAATGTACATTTTACCAACCATAATTACAATCATAACAATAAAACGTTACACGATCGTAACAACCATATATGGCGTACAAGTCAGTGACAATCTCGTGTGCCATGCTACATTCTTTATTGACTTTTAACGATGAAAAATTTAAATAGGTGAAGTGTGTACTGGTCCCAAATGAAACTTTTCCGGGGGAAGAATTCAAAAAATCACCAGCACCGGGTCCAATAAACGTGGGGTGACGTTGATAATAAAAAAGTTGCAAGCCCGCGGTCGTGTCACGTGCGATGGAAAAGGACGGAAACGTTGTAGACAAGGATGCTAGATACAGTCTGAGCATGGAGAAAAGCGAAGCGGTTGATAATTGGTATGATTTCTATTTATTTAAACACACAAAGATCTGCCTTTGTGGCGTAGTTGTACTGCTTGCGCGGCACGGCAGCGCTCTGAAGTCCTGGGTTCGCATTCCGAGTCGGGCAGTGATGTTTGAGATTTTCTGCTCAGTATCAGCCCGAAGTCTGAAATTTGTGACCGAAATGGCGATAGGCTCGCTCACTATCACATCATGGGACGGAATACACTTGCCGAAAAGTAGCTGCCCTGGTTGCGCCTCTGCTTACACCTTCGGGAAATGTGTATATGTGTATGTATGCAATGAACTGCTAAGCATTCTGTCGTGAGTTGACGTGCGTAGTGTTGTGCCACACGGTGCATTGGAGTTCAAAGTTATAGATGGTGCTACTTCTTTATCGGCCGTCGTAGTGCTTACCAACCATAGAGATACTTGCTGGTCTTCTCATGTAATTCTATAAGAAACACAATACAAACATATGTAACATTACATGACCCATCTCAATTCGTTATGACGTAATTTACTTCTTCAACATTTTAAACAAACTGTGTAGCGAGAAAATTAGTTCTATATTCATAATCCCAGTTTTTATACTTTCTGTGAATGACCATGCTAGTCGCTATGACGGGGCATTGCTCACACATAAACAAAGTTTAAAAGTATAATGTGATGTTTTGTTGATATCTATGTATCTGTCTCCTTGATAATAATAAAAAGTTTAAAAAAAAACTACAATGTCATTCGTGCGTGTACTACCACTTCGGCATAACTGCCGCAACTGCCAATAGCAAAACTTAAACCTACGCTAGTCACCGCTCTATATTTAATCAATTCATCGCTCACCGCCACACAATAGTCAAACCGTTAACCAGTTGAAGTGTGAAAAAAATCAACGCAAGTGAATTTCCAACAGTAACATTAGCATAAAGACGCTGGCGAACTGTAATCATTGCTCCGGCACATTGTGAACTGAATACAGATGGGTTATGGAGATTGTACAGAACGCGGCGAGGTGACGCTATTTCGGCACCAATTTCGATATCATTCTGTGTGAGCTTAAACAAAATTGACGTAAGTTTACGTTAGGGGCCTTAACCAAGACGCCTTTTTACAATTATTTACGCTAACGAAAAAAATAATTATGTGTGAGAATAAATGAGAACAATAAGTCCTTCACTTGAATATGTTTCCTATTCATTTATTTCCTATATTTACTTTGCTTCCCTTAACGATAGTAGAAAGTGCTGACTAAGGGAACTGTATAGTAAAAATACTAGGCTCATGTTTAGAATTTCTGACAAATTAAAAACGTGTTTTTATTACGGTGGTAATTATACCAATAATTTGCCGACCATACCATATTTAAATGTAACAGTTCTATACCCGTTAGATCAGAATCAAAGCCTGTTACTTTGGTTATACACAGCCTTTATCTGTGTGTCTGAAATTTCCAAGTCTACCTTTTGAACCGTTGTAGGTAAGTTACAGAATTTTCCACAGACACGGCATTAGCGGAGATAGCCTAGTTGGGATTGAAACGATCTGTTGAGACGAAGGTTCGCAGTTTCTAAACCCAAGGTCATATCAGGTCATCATTTCTAAAAAGTTATGTGTGTATTCTTTGTAAATTATCACTTACTGTGACGGTCAAAGGAACAATCGTGAGGAAACGTGCATACCTGAGAAGTTCTCCATAAGAATTCTCGTAGGTATGTGAAGTCTGAGAAACTGGATTAAGCCATCGTGGTAGACTATGACGTAAACCTTTTCAGTCATATAGGAGTCTTGTGCCCAACAGTGGGACAATTTTTATTACAGGGCTGATGTTATTATTATATCCGCGGCAACATGTTTTAAATTACACTAATGAATGCCGGTTGCCTAAGGATAATTATTAAGACTTTCTCGTTAATATCCTTTAAACTTGTACAACATTAATAGAACAATGGTGTTTATGGTCAAACAGAGACACTACAGTGGGGCGTACCCATACACTCTCAGTTACGAGAAACTGAAACAAACAATCATACATCAAGCCGTATTACTTTTCGCTTTTGTGTTCCGTCCCATGACGTATAATAGGGCGAGCCTATCGCCGTATCGAGCACAAACTCCACGCTCCGTTCTGATTTAACGAGCAGAAAAACCCAATATTACTGCCCCGGGATTCAAATCCAAGTCTTCAAAGCTGTGTCCTACCGTGGATGCAATACAACTACGCCATTAAAATCGAACTAAGTATTAAATATAATATTCATTGTTAAGGCCATGAAATTACATTTCTACATACATATTCCCCGTACACAAAAGGCCAGTTCAACCTATCTGTCCGTACGAAGGACGCGTCACTGTTGGATTGCAAGGAATTATCGTGAACGACGTTTCCAATTAAGGTATATTTATCACAGCTTAGTTTTCGAGCTCCGAAGCCGATATTGCGTGACACCGATGTATTTAATTAAAAATTAGGGGAAGGGGAAGGGGTTTTTAAAATAAATCCCTTGATTGTGGACGAAGCTTTGACTGTGTATATTATCTTTGTGGTGTTTATTCGGTCGAAACGATTCCGGCGTAAAATTATCTTTAACGATGATGTTTCGATTGTAAGACAAAATCATTTTATTTTATTATTCACTTTTTAATCGGTTTGAATGACAAGACGAGCTTGCTGTTCGCCTGATGGTAAACGATACGACCGCACATAAACAGTAGAAACACCATCCAACACCTTAAATTACAGAGTATTATTTGGTATTCCATTGCGCTCGCCTGAGACATGAGGTGTTAAGTCTTAATATGTCCAGTAGTGGCACTGGCTATAATGTGCTACAACTACTTTCTAGTTGTGTCATATTATATTCATACAATTAAATATAGCATCACGCTTATTTTTCCTTTCGGGGATGGACTGAGGTTTTGTCAACCCCACATTTCACCAGGTACGTTGAAGTACCATGTCATAAAAGTCGAGTCTATTGACTTTAACAAAACACTATTCCCGAGCTAATATTGAGCAGGAAAATTCAAAATTTACCTGATCCTAGAATCAAACACGCCATTCCACCACGGCATTACTACAATCACGCTTCCGACTCAGTTAAGTATTACAAATTAATAATTTCAAACATAGTATTATTAAATATCAAAATCCCCACAAAACATCCCCAATAAGCATGTTATTCCATACATAAATAAATGTCTTCTGCTAGAGCAACTTTGTTAACGATTTATTATACCCAAAATCCTTTCACTGTTCCCCGCCACATATTTTGTGTATTGTAAAGGAACTTTTATACCGTAATACTGTAGGGTGGCAGCTAAAAAGGTTGACCAGTCCCTTTGTGGACAAATTCCAATATTAGAGGGCGTAGAAATGAGTTTTTTTCATATCGCCTATTCCATTCTGTTCGGTTTGGTTAATCTGAAATATCAATTTGTTTGACATAGGGTAGCGACGTATTTATAATAATTTTGTATTTTATTTTTATTAATTCAAACCTTGTGTTGTTTGAAATACATTTTTTTTAAACTGATATCACACTTCTTATCTTACTAATAATAAAGTATAAGTTAGTAAAAAGGTTTGGATGTTTGTTAAAAGTAAACGCAGAAATAGCTCAACGGATTTGGATGAAATTTGGCATTCGGAAACACCGTGTTATAAATTAAAAGATACACTACTTTTTATCCTGGTAATTTGCTTCCGTAGGAAATAATGGTATTTTTTTCATCTGTCATTTTAAAAACATTTGTAGCAGGAACGGCTTCTTACGTGAGCAAAGATGCCAATAACACCTGATTCCATAATAATTATTGGTTTCAAAATATGTTTTTTGTGTAAAATTAATGTTATAATTTCTATAGTTCATGACCGATATTAAAAGCCAGTATTTTGAGTTGAAATACAATCGTAATATTTAACAAGAGCAAATATAAAAACGTTAATAAAGACTTTTACAAACTCAATGTCAATCAAGAACAAACGTTGAAACATATTTTAAATGGAAAAATAATTTCACCTTTATGTGTAGAGCAATTTATTTTATGACTTCAATGGGCGATGTTAAATATTATTGTTTTATTTTAAAATTAAAGCCAACATTACTTTCAGCACATTTAGTAAATAAAAAACCCTAGCTAATTTCACTTCAAATATTATCACGTGAAACGAAATAAAAAAAATACACCGAGCGCCGGGAAAGTAAACTCAATATATAATCATTTCTCTTTATATTTTAACATTAAAATAAACAAATGTGTTTGTAAGTTCGTCATTATTATACGCAATAACAGAACAAAGGTCAGCGAATGACTGCTTTTTATTCCAGGGAAATACATGAATCCCGTGGGATTTAAATAAGCAAAATTATATCCATGCCGCCAACTAGTCATTACAATAATTTGCACCTTACACCGTAGTGTAGAATTAAAGAGCTACATAAACCCCCCTATTCATATCTACCCTACAAAAATTCCCGCATGGCCGTTTAAAATTTCCAAAGGCGTATTGATTTCCCGTCCCCTCAGTCTGAAGGGCTGCAGGAAGGGCCGCGTCAATAGTCAATATGTTTAACTATATATAGTTATTATGTTTGTGTAATACGCTCGAGCGTCTTTATGCATTGCGAGGGATAGAATGCTGGCTATTTGGAATAATCTAGGCGCCTGCCAGCGGGATGGTCAAGTCCGTTTGAAAATGGTACTTATGCTAATAATTTTACGTGGTCAGTTAAATCGCCCACGAATATTTTGGTAGGATATATTTTATATCCGCCCGGATAGCGACTACTGTACACGAGGTGTTAAAACAGCCATAGTGGCAAGTGTGTTGTGTTCTGGGATCAGTCTGTTTAAATCCGGTTGTCACAGGCCGGCATAATTATGTCGACTGTTGAGGATAATCATCTATCGTCAGACGACATTCTATTGGATCCCACTCCATTTAACATCAGGTGCAGCTAGTATAAAAAAAAATATATTGTTTTTTTTTTCTCGTTTTTACAAGATATTTTTTTAAATGACGCGTTGTTCGCACATTGTTAAAGACATGTAAAGTATCGAAATAAGATCATTATTCTGAATTCTATTGACTTTGACTTATATTTCTTAATCTACTTCATGATTATAAGATTTTAATCGTCAATAGCTACTCGGTATTCACTTATGAAAGACTTAAAAAATGGAACAACATTTTCATAACGAAATAAAGTTCGGAAAAGAAAACTAATCAATACTTTTTACACAACATAACATACGAAATATAACTATTTAAAAAAAATTAACTCCATTCATGAACGAAACGTCGAAAATAAATACAGTATTAAATAAATTAACCGAGCGAAAAGAAATGAACGGGACTTAATAAACCGAGCAAAGTGCAGACACACAGTTTTACCAAATGCAAAAGCGTTTTGTTTTAATCAACATCGCCATTCAAGATGCTATTGTAAATCGATATGGCATCGTTTATACAACCCCCAATATGCTCCAAACATTTACACAGTGTACTGAAAGCGAACAGTAAGTTAAGAGTACGCTCTGTTGTTAAATCGTTACTAAGAAAATAATTAGTGCAAAAATAATGGAAAAATAAATGGAATAACAATTAACTTTTTGCATCGAAAATATATTTTATTAGCTAGTATAGAAAATATATATTTCCGGAATAAAAGTTGTACGGTACCGTTCTTTAAGGGCGAATTGGTGATTATGTCATTTGGGGTCCGTAATTTAACAAATAAACATACACACTCACGCCATATCTCTCCAGAGGTAGGCACAGGCGCAACTGGTGTACCCAGTTTCAAAACTCAATATTATCGTCCGACCCGGAGATCGAACTCAAGAGCTCGGCACTGCAGTCGTACCATAATACAACTATGCCATTGAGGCATTCAACTAACTTAAATTAAGAATTCCTTGCTGAGTCAAATACAAATCCACACTCCGATATCATAACTTGTACCCTCACTAATGTATAGATCGTGAGCTCAGACTTACCTCACTGTCACCTATCCTTCTCGCGTCAGGGTGTAACTCACTTACGGCTATTCAATTTGACGGGATATTTTTGAATCAATTTCGCGCTCGACTTGCCACATTTCGTTCGCGGGAGTGCGTTGTTCGTGCGTATAGTTTTATGATACCACGAAAACGCCCCACGACGATAAAACCTAGGGAAAATGCGGCGGAAACATGCTTCGTCTTTATCTAATTTTTTTTTTTCAATTAATTTCGTGCGATTAAATTATTTTTTTACGATGTTGAATTAGATAATTATATACGTTTATCTAATTAGAATTAAGTCCAGTGTATTTTGTGTATACATTATGAATAGTTGAGGAAGTTATAATATACGTCTTAGGTAAAGTAGTGCTCAAGTTATGAGCCTGATATAAATCTACTGGGGTCATAAAGTAATAATTTCTAATAAGCCATAAAATGTGTCTACAACTTGCTCTTTTAAATACTTTATCAAGAATGAAGATGTAAGCCCGTCGTCAGCAACAATTGTGTAGTATTATTCTGTATTTCGTAGTGCTGCTCGCGGCGCCTTCTTCGTGAGTTATCTTTAAATAAATTTACTACTCTCCTTCCTTAATAACATAGAATAATCCCCGTATTTAATCCAGGATTTGGTTTCTTATATATACAATTTCATCCACATGCATACAGCAGTTTGAGGCTTAAATTCTTACTAACATATAAACATCATATTAATAAGAATCAGGACAGTAAGGTTGTTGATTACAAATAACAGATTTAAATCACACGAATTTCCCGCCCCACAAAGCCATAGTTTATTCAAACTACACAGCATAAAATTAAAATTAAAATCTTTTAAGATAAAACAAATTTTAAAAAGTTTCATAATACCGCATACACAGCGAGGGCATTTAACAGCGCATTTCCGAAATCGCGGCGTGTTTTTCTCGCTGAACGCTCTACATTTTTCTCGCAGAACGCTCAACGCGACTCATAGTCGGTTGTTTATCCGTCTAATTAGCGAGCTCTTGCTGCCATACTGAGCCTAAAGTTGTCCAGCTGGGATTTTTATGGTAGTGTTTATTTAAGAGATATTATTTAATTTATATTAATCTTGCTTTCCCTCCGAAAGAGGATTTTGGAACGCAACTGGTGCATGATAGGGTATGAACTAATTACCACATGCTCCACATCACACGCTCTGAGATAAAGTCTGATATGATATCATTTTTTTTAACCAATTATTCTTATATCAACCAAAACTGTTTCCGAGTGACGCGATATATGTTTGTATTCATAAACAAAGGGGTCTCTCGTTTTAAACAAATTATAATTCTTCGTCGTATTTCTAATTGAGGCTTTTTAATATTTTATAAATTATTTATTTGGGTTGCTTAGTAAATAATTAACTATACATTATATCATATACATATAGTCCATTGAAAAGTTACATTTGGGGTTGCGTTTTTTAGAGGACGCAATTTTATTTTTTTGAAGTGTAGGGGGGGTTAGTCTAAAGCTAAAACCAAGTTTGTGGGGTCGCCACCCTTGTCCCGCGGCCGCCATCTTGAAAATAGGGGTTGAAATGGTTTTTACGATGTATCTCTTAAACTATTTATCTGACAAAAAAAATGTATAAATATTTTTTGTTGCAAATTAAATTCTCTACAACTTTGGTCCGGTAACTTTTTGTCGTAGAACTATAAATAAAAAAGTTATAAGCGAAAATGTTAAGAAATTCAATGTTAAGCAATGTCCATTGCAACGTCATCAGAACGTGTGTTTATAAGGTTCATAATACTTTTTTTGTACTCTCATTACGTACAACACAAACCCGCGGTTGTCGGCTTGTACTCGAATTACTTGGATCCTGAATCGCTTTGGCACAGATGAAGCAATTGTTTTTTATTTTTTTTTGCCGATACATTACGTTCAAATCTCAAAACAAATTTGTATTTCCAATCCAAAATACGAAAAGCATCAGAATATAGCAAAGCGCAAAACAAAGGTGACAGCCAGTCGCAAACGTTCAGACAATATTATTATCAGAACAATATCGCGCTTTAAGCCTTATCTACGGATATTCATTGGATAACAATACAGGTCATCGGTGCCAGGACAAATATTTGGGCCTTTTATCCATTTAAGTATTGTTTGCGGGGTATATTTCATAGCCACCGTGGCTTTGACGTTGGGAATGTTTGACTTTGAGCTATCATTTCGCTTTGTATTCGCAATACATTGTGCAAATAATACCCAATGTTTACGGGCTTCGTTACGGGACAGGACATGCGTTATTATTGAAGTTTGTTCAGTAGTCTTTGGTTATCAGATGTAATAAACAGTGCACGTGTTTACGAGTACGACTACCGCGCTGAGGTCGAGAGTTCGAATCCCGGGTCGAGCCAAAATAATTGTGAGTGCGTTTTTCCATTTTAAAAATTACTCAGTTCTAGCTCAGAGTCTGAAAGTTTACGCGGTCATGCCCCCGTGCCTCGGAAAAGCAAGTAAAGCTGTTGATTCTGCGCCTGATCTCTCTCCGGTCATGTCTGATTTGCCGTCTCACCGAACTATAAGAGTGAAGGAACAGAGAGTGCGCCTGTGTATTGCGCACAAACTTGTACACTATAATATCTGATCTCCATTATAATTGGCCGCCGTGGCCTAAATTCGGCTAGGAAAGACTCACTAATTATAAAATTGTCACATAATCCTTTTACGCTCAACAATAAAGTATAAAAAAAAAAATACACACACAGTTAACAATATTAGGCATACGATGGATTCGTTACATTACGTGTAGTAAAAGGGTACCAGCTCAGTATACGCCGTTAAACAGCACTGATTTTCAGCTGTACCCCACAATTATAGCACAACAAATCTTTTTTGAGCGAAACATTTAAAAACAACAAATCTAAAAGATCAACAAATTCTGAAATCGGCTGAGCGGTCTGAGTATACTGAATAACCGTCACACAATTTATTTATTTATAGCTTTTGCACGCGACTCTACCTGCGTGAATGAGTTTTCCGGGATTAAAAGTAGTCTATGTCCTTTCTAGAGACTTAAACTCAAAACTCCTCGAGTTGTTTTTGAGTTTATCGCTTTGAAATAGACAAACAGATGCAGTTTGGGACTTTGTTTTATAATATTATACTAGCTTATGCTCGTGACTTTGCGTGCTTGAAGGAGTTTTCTGGGATAAAACCTGGGAAGGTTTCCAGGGTCTTAAACTATCTTCATATCAAATTTCATAAAAATCCGTTCATTATATTTTGAAAAAATCGATAACATACAGACAGACAGAATGGTACTTTTTCTTAGAATATGTATAGATTTTTTTAAACTTTTTAAGAGGACTAATTACGTCATACGTGTTTGTTGCGTAACATTAAGCGTTTAAGTAGCGCATGCAATTGAAGCTCTCAAATGAAATAAAGATTCCCCGTTTTTTCATTACTGCTCCACTCCCATTGGTCATGGCGTGATGTTATATAGTCTATAGCCTTCCTCGATAAATGGGCTATCGAATATTAAAAAAAATGTTCAATTCAAATTAGTTGTTCCTGAGATAAGCGCGTTCAAACAAACAAACAAACTCTTCAGTGTTGTATTATAATAAAAAATCAAAGACCTTACCAAAGCATAACAAAGAATAGTCTGTGACTTCTGACCTGATAAAATAATAAAAAAAAAACACGACCATTCTCCATAGAATTCTTGCATCAGAACCCAAATAAATTGTCCAATCATTTTGTTTTACTATAAGAGGTAACGTAATAGCCTCAAAATTAGTCTCAAATTGCCTTGAAACCATAAAAATGAACGAGCAACACAAAAGCTCTTTTAAATTCAATGTAATAAGGTAAGAAAATTGGCTAATGGAATTATTCAATGGAATATTAAATTAATTAATTATTCCTGTAAAATACTGGAAAATATCCGAGAATTACCTTTGAGACGTCGCCTCTTATAGATTTAACTACATAATTTTTTTTTTTATAGTTCGTGGATTGTGTAATTCATTCGTTTTGTGGACAGAATATAATTTTACAGTTTACTTTATCGGGAGCAAAGTTTAATTTCGAACAACCCTTTAATACAAACAACATAAAGCTGCGTGCAGATGATTGAGCGCGAATGTCTAATCACAGAATAGTGATATTATCTCACTGTTTATAAAAAAATAAATAGTTTAAGAAACATAGTATTTTACTCGGAATAAAAAAAACATTTAAATAGACTCTTTCGTCTGCTCTACAACTCGCCCATAGTTCAACTCCATGATGTTTAGATTGAGCTAAATCTACCATTCCCGTTTTTTCGAACCTGATAATTAATTTGTTTTAATCATTCCTCATTCCAGTAATACAGGCGATAAGAGGGTAATTATCGAATAATAAGGAAAGTGCGAATGCATAATTTTGAAGGTATTTTTTTCGCCAGTTAATTACAATATTCAAGCACTGTAGTATTTAAGAATATTGTTGCCAGTGTAATAACCGGACAATTAAAAAAAATATATATTCTTCATACCCAGTAATTATTGAGCATTTTGAATTTTTTTAAAGACCGTCAAAGTTACTCCAATGCACTGCACGATGTTAAGCGGATTGGGGTCCAATAATAATAATCCAATATGTCGACTTACGAGAAATGATTACCCCTCGACAGTTGATACAATTATGCCGGCCTGTTGAAACCGGATATACACAATCCGATCCCGGAAGGCGACTCATTACGTGGGTCACTGTGGCGGACTTTTACATCTTGTACGGTGGTCGCTATGCGGGCGGATATAAAATATACCCTATCACCAACAACACTGTGTTTCAAATTGATGAGCGTAACACCATGGACTTCCTTTTCAAAGCTGTGTGTAGCATTAATACCTAATATTTATAAGGCAGTTGTAACACTTATGATTAGATTATGGCGTTCATTTCTTCACCCAAAAATTTTGTTTAAAAAAATGCTTAAATTATAAGAGCTAAGTATATTACCCACATAGTCTACACACCACTTTATATGAAGCACCACAACGCCTAGCCACCCTCGTCGAGCCAAAATGGCGTGCCATATGATTGATTACATTTTTTTTTGTCTCGTTCAACATTTTATTGAAATTGATGGCTCGTTCGGCATTTGATAATAAACTTCAAACAATTTGCTAATCGTATTGACGTTGTAATTGTGTTTCATTTCAATATCAAAAAAGCTATCAGGATGAAATGAATCACTTTTTGATCGTGACACGGTAAAGTGTTTATAATAACTTGATGTACTGGTGGTAGGTCTCTCATATGTGAGAGTCCGCCTATGTAGGTACCACCGCAATGTTTATTACTACCGCTAAGCAGCAGTGTCTAGTCACTGTTGTGTTCCGTTTTGAAGGACATTGTAGCCAGTGTAACTACTGGATATAATGAGACTTAACATCTCACGTCTCAGAATGACGAACGCTGTGGAATACCAAACAATACTTTGTATTTCAAGGTAATTGGATGGTGTTTCGACTGTTTATGGGCGGTCGTATCGCTTACCATTAGGTGAACGCCAAGCTCGTCAGGTCATTCAAAGAAATAAAAAAAAAATGTAACTAGACTTTAGTGTAGTGATATTGTCGAAAACAATCATTTTCAAAAATTCCTTTCAGAGTACCTTTTTCGGTAAATTATAATTAAGTAGGAATTAATTATATTCCTTTCAAAAGAAAGATTAATTATAAAGTAATTTTGAAACGAGGTCTGAGTGAAATTTTACCTTAATTTAATCGAGGCGACTGCCCAGATAGTCGTAGCGATGGATATACAAGCCTTGTGAATGGTCTGGCCAGAGTTGTGAGGTTCGGCCTCCACGTTACATGAGGCTTTATTATATTTCCGGTGACTATTAGCGGCAGTCTGGGACCGTGATATGCAACGTTGTTAGGGTTTATTACATTACTTTGACGATAAGTTCCTCTTGCTTAATAATGGATAGTTAAAGTTGACTGTAATTAAGTAAGTGCATCAAAATAGGTTTAGAATTTTATCGTGTATTTTATATAAAAAAAAAATAGTACAGTTGTAAAATTGCAATACATAACTTTGAATTTTCAAGCGACCTATAACTCAGTCCACCCCGTGACCGTAAAGGCTACATAGTCTTCGACACGTCAGGAGAAAATTAAAATGCAAAAATCGCGATAAAACCCGAAATCTACTTTTATTTTGACATCTTACATTCACGTAAGCATAATAAATTAATAAGTAAGTTACATTTTATAATGTAACTTCGTCACATTATAAATGTGTTTCGTATTTAAATATTTTTCGAAATAAACTCAGCATACGACAAAGCTTCGTATATCAGAACTAAAAAAAAACACAAACGACTTAACCACCGAGCGTATCAATTTAAAACGCGAGTTCCATATGTAACGAAATCATTCTGAACAGAAATATTCAAATTACCTGACGTACACACAACCAAATCCTAATCAACAAACAAATTTGATTTCTTAAAACTGCTTGACCATGATTTAATTTTATTGTTATTACACTCGATTTAAAATGAGCTAAATAATCAACCGGTTACGATAGTCAAGTACCAACGTGTACCCTCCAGCGTCCTCTCAATCCGAGCAAAGGGTTACGTAGCAACGCATCTGAGGGGCTTCCCTCCGACGAGCCTGGTGGGGCTTCTTCGAGTAATGAACGAAGGTACCCTTGTTTATGGGGTAATGGGCAAAGTCCAATTGAAAACTGGGAAGTTTGTAGTTGTTCTTTTAATACGTTATTTACGGCTTCTGTAAAAGCGACTTGCCAATTTGTTTAAATGGACTTTTAAATGCTGCGCAGTTTTTATACAACTCATCATCTATTTTATTTGTGAACCTGCAGCCATTAAAACGAAAAAGTAATACCACAGGACGGTTGAATATTCATTTTCATATTTATAATATTAACATGGATAAATTTTTAAACACCAAATAAATATTATTTACGACCACTACATGAAATTAAACAAAACAGACAATACTATAGCATTAAAACTTAAAATGTACACGGCGTTTTGTAGCAAAAGCACGAAGGCGGCAACTCCCAATAAAATAGCAGCTTGCAATCACAATCTCGAGGGATTGCAGGCAACAATCAATCCGTTGCTGGAAAGTAATTTACTTTTCCCGCCTTGTAAATAAGTATCAAACGTGGACGCCAAAGCATTCCGAGCGAGACCCTGGGGCTTGGAACAAAATGAACTGGTGGCGAACTTAAGTTGTTTTTTCACATTTCCAATGTGATTGTCCGCGAGCGTGTTTTGCGCTTGACTTTTGAAACAAAGAAATTTGTCTGCATGATGTTGCGATTTGTTTGTGAGCGTGTTTTGTGTTTGATGGAACATCCATGTCGTTATTGCTGCTCGAAGTTACTATTGGAATTCTCTATTTGAATATTAACTTACTTTGAACGAAGTGTGTATCCTACAGTGTACATACTTTGCATTAACCTACATAGTAATTCCAACGGAAACCAACCCTTGAATGTTTTTATTATATTATTTTATAAATTTGAATTCTGAACGTATTTTTGTATTATAGGCATCAACTCTATCTGGAAATGAGTGGAATATATGTTTGTAACTCCTCTCTGTACTTCTCTTCTTCTTCTGCTTCTCTGACCTTTTATTTATATAAATTGCGAATAAAGACTACTCACGGCCGTTTACAATAAACGATCCCAATCTTAAGATCAGAATCTTAGTCTACAATCCGATCCCTAAGTTAAACCTCGTAAATAAGTTAGTTGTAAGCATGTCAAAAATCTATTTTCTGATTGGTTCATTCCTTCAGTAGATCAAATCCATTGAATTGTTTATTAAACAAAAGTTAGTGCTCCCCGAGATTCGCCTAGTTACACTGCCTGTTGTCATAAAATACTTACCACTGTCAATCTTAGCTTACAGGACTTGCGTTGGTGGATGTGAGGGCGGGATAATTTTAAACTAGCCACGAGCCCGGTTCGAGTTTCAGGAGCCTTATTCTCTATACTACAGGTTATGTTGCCAGTGCATAACAAACACGTAACGCACCTCATCGCGTTTAAGACAATAGATATAGGCACACATAATACCATTCCACGGTAATTTCACGATGATAACATAACGCGGCCGTGTTACGAGTTTTCAATTTAATATAGAATAAATTCCTTATAGGCTAATGAAATTCCAAAACTCTTTTAGTGTTTTTTTACTTACAAAGGAATCCGTGTTAGAATTATCAAGCTTTCATAGTTATCGGTTGAAGGTAAGTTATATCTATCGGTCAAACAATAATTAAGTTGTAACTCATAATTATTACATGAATCCGAACAAAGACTCGGTTAGTATACACTACACTTCATATCCTTTGCTTGTCGTTCTTATGTTTAAGAGATCATTTAGTGCTCGCAAGCAATGATATTTTAAGAAATAAATATTCACCATTAGTACATACAATCTGAACATTCCAAATTATTCAAATCGAATCGTTATCGTACTATGCGCTAATGAAGAATACTAGCCGTTTTAATTTCTGCAGGGGCCTTATTCTCTATCCCGCACGTTATTTGAACAGTGTGTAACAAGCACGTAACACAACGCATCATGTTTAAGACTATAGAAATTTGGCTTACAGAATACCATTCCACGCACATTTCTCGAAGATAACATAACACGGCCGCGTTACGCGTTTACACTATCATACAGAATAAGGGCCCAGTTCGTATTTGTTCAGATACGTTGGCTCTTTTATATTCCATCTGAATGTGAAGAACATGTAGGTTTTTTTTTTGCACGGCAATGTAATCCCATTGCACCTGATGGTATGTGGAGTGCGGTCCAATAGAATGTCGACAGACTAGAGATTATTACCCCTCGACAGTCGATACAATTGTGCCGGCCTGTTGGTTGGATATACACAGTCTGATCTCGGAACGCGAGACACTTACGTGGCTCGCTGTGCCGGGTTTTAGCACCTTGTGTACGGTGGTCGCTATCCGAGCGAAAAGATTGCCCACAACTATAGGTAATAAGAATAATGGCACCAGATACCTTTGCAATTTGCAACCATAAAAATACACTAGCTGTCATCCAATCCAAATCCATCCAATATTAGCAATTTCTGAGCTGCATTCATATGCATAAAATGTGGATGAAACGCATCATCGCTGTAAATCCGTCGTGGTATCATCCATAATATGCAGTTAATCTTTATAGGATTGGATTCAAATGCATTCGCGTTAATGTCGATTCCTTTTTGCCCTGACATTATGACTAGCCAAAGTGGACACAATGAGGCAGTAAGAGGAGTTATTAAAAAAGCTGTGTCTACTAGAAATCTTTTTTGAGAAACCGGTGCATTATTTATGAAGATAATATTTTTATCTAAATTCACATATTTTGGAAATAATACAGCAAAAAATTACCAATTTACACAAAGAGTCTTTGTGCCAATTAATCTTGTGTTGCTTTTGTTTCTAGTCCAGCGGAAAACTATGTGATGGAGTTTATTAATAATAATTCGAACAATTCTAACTTCACAAAGAGCATGATTTTCCACTAAAAGAGCTACGCCAAATGCAAATAAAAAAATGTGTATTAAATAATCAGTGACGTAATCAAAGACACGTTTGTAGTCCTCGTGCTTTTCTTAATGAATATCAGCCCCTCAAAGTGAACGAAAGGAAACGAACGAACAAACGAGTATTCGGATCCGAATGAGAGTTAATAAACGCGTTGACAAGTTAACGAATAAAAAAATGTTTCAATAAAGAACCGTAAAACACTGTATTTTCCTTCTCTCTCCCACCAGCCCTTCACTACCACTGCATAATTTTATATTTATGATACAATTTAAACTCAAAGCGTCCATAAAAAACGACAAATGCGAGACATTACCGCTTGCTTTATTAAAAAATATTAACATTTTAAAGAATGCCTCTCCGCTCGTAAATTAGAAACAGCAAGGCGTTGTTGGAAATGTTTTTATGAAATACCATCGCGATGGGAGTACATAGCCCCATGTACCAGTTTATTTGGACCAATTCCAAAAAACTTCATAAGCTGAACTTGTACGGGCATCTGTAGAGTGCGCGACGGGGCTAAGTGAAAAGTTAGCGTTCAAATTACATTTGCGCCAAAGAAAAAAGTATATTTTTGGCGTTCGCCCGTGTTAAGAATGTAAGAGGCTTAAAATAACAAAATTTCGACTTTTTCTTATCTCGCGTGAAAGTTTTTTTTCATTCGTGCGAATCGCGAAATCTTCAAATGCGACGCGGTTTGATATCGAACGAAGGTGCGTAATCGCCGCTTATGTACAGGTGGCTCCGTTTTTCACAACTTTATGCAAAATAGTATTCAAATTTAATATCCGAGGGCTGCAGGTATTATGTTTTATAAATTAGTTTGAGACGCTCTTAAGTTGTGTAGGTATGACCTCGCTTTCTTGTTGAATTACTTTTACTTGTGTCCGATACGGTCGATCAATATTTTCGTACAGTCTGTATCGTGTTATTTATAAATTAGTAATGGCAGCCTCTATTAAGTAAAGTAGTATTTGACGCCAATAATTTTAGGGTAGCAAAATAACATGGTCAAACTTGAACCTAACGTTTGCAATAAAATTTTGTTTATACAAGTAATACATACGTATTATATATACTATATACTATTGTTACAATAAAAAATATTTGTCACGAGTATCCATAAGATTATCAACTTTTTGCTATAAAAGGGCTGCTCATCGAATCGCTCAGTCAGTCGTCCATCAGCTCTCGAAGCGTTCGGTTGTCCGTAATAGTTGTGTGACAAGATATTGCATGTTTATAAGTAAATAAAATAAATAAATAGAAATTAATAAGTGTGAAGTAATTGTTATTTTTTTAGTTAAAAATTGTAAAATTGCTAAAACTATAATATTAATTTCATAATACTTTAGAGAATGTTTGTTGAACGTTGTTATATATTTGCTCAATGTATAAAAAAAACATGATTGGATAAATATTTTAGTACTAGCGGTAGCGGGTTAAAACATAATGATACATCCAATTAATTAAAGAAAATCAACTTTCTAACAACCGCGTAGGATAATGTGTTTTCTAAATACTTTTTATTTAGAAAAAGACCAAAAACACGTCTCACAATTTCAAAGAATATAGAGAGCAATTTATTTAATTAGATCCAATAGTCGTCTAGACAGGCTAACAAATACACTGTATCGTTTTTATTTTCATTAGCTATGTGAGAACACTTGAAACGTATACACGATACAATTCGTTTGTGTACCGTAAAGGTCACGTTGTCCTTTAATTTGAGTGTTTAAAATAAATTCAGCTTGTTTTGTTTGAGTAAATTTGAACTTTACGTCGTGTTAGCGCGTGCCTAGCTGTCGAATTAATTAAAGTTATTTTAGTTTTTATTGTAAAATTTATTCCAAAATTGTTTTCTATGTGAGATTAATAAAGAATTTTGGAATTAAATTTACAAGTATATCCAGCAGTAGCATACATGGTCTAGCAGACCTTATGTGTGTAAATCAAGAGACACAGGAATCATGGCCAACGAGCAAAAGTGAATTTCCTAATACAGTGCAACGTGAGTTCTTGGAATAAATTTTCAGGTCGGCTAACACTTTTCGTGGGGTATTTACAACACCGCCCGAGATTAAATCATTCCCAATTCAAATTGAGCATGAGTTTAATGGCCTCAAATTTTCTACAACGTACTTGAAAAAAACATTGTTTGGTGGGCCCCGCATTGATGAGAGCTGGTGAGGTATGTACACATATACTAATGCCATTTATAGCCGGAGTGGTAGGCAGAGGCGCAACTAATGCACCCATTTTTCCCCGAGTGTATGCAATTCTTGATGTGATAGAGGAGAACCTATCGTAGATGAAGATATTAACGAACAAATGGCGGCCAATCTCAACGGAGATCAGCCAGGTACGTAGGGTATATTATCGTGCACAAGTGTGTGCGCAATACGGTGCACTTTTTGTTCCTTCACTCTCATAGTCCAGTCAGACGCCAATCCAACTTAACCGTAAAGAGATCAAGCGCAGGACCAAAACTTTACGTGCTTTGTATAGTACAAAATACCTCTACCGTCGAGCGACACAATGCCTATAAAACTATGCGATAGAAATTAACAGTTACAGACGACTAAGGTTAAAATTATGAATTAAGTTAAAAGCCCTTAACACCTACCCACGGAACCTAAACGCACAAATCAACATTCCGTTGAGAGCTCGGGCCCAAGTCGTAAGCCTGTGTCCTCGAGATTCGAATTTATAATCTCAATTTAACATTTTAAGGTAGTGTTTTAAAGTCGGGTGACTTTGATATCAATGTGATTATGATATCAATAAATGTTGTCACATATTTTATGTACTAGGAAACATGATAATTAATTCTACATTAATGAGTGGGAAAGAATGCCTACAGCATTTTGTCCGCATGTATTACATTTATATTTAAAGATTGTAAAATAAAAATAAAATTAGATATAGTTAGTATGGTTGTTATACAAGTGTAAAAATTATAAACAATATAATGTTTTTGTATTCTTTGGTGTTTATTAAATTATTTTTCACTGATTATAACCTAAGATTTCTCAAATCTGTGCTATTTTAATAGAGTATGATTTACCCAACCCAAATATAATAAGTTATATAGGTATATGGAGTACACAATGATAATAATGTTAGATTGGAAAAACAGAAACTACTTACATATGTGCGCCAGCTTGCCGATTTTAGAAGACCTGGAATAGTAGAAATTATATTTAGAATTAAAATCCACGTTTCTATCAAAGGTAAAATTGGTATATGATAATAATTTACCCAATCTCATTTATTTGTTTTGGGCGTGCGCGGCAAAGTGACTCAACTGCACCCAATGGTAACTAGTGATGAGTCCAAAGGGTAGTCGACTGACGAGAGATGATTTCTCCTCGGCAGTCGTAACAATTATGCCAGCCTTTTGGAACCGTATATACACAGTCTGATCCCGGTACACGACATACGTGGACCACTATGATGGGTTTTAACACCTGGTGTGGTCGCTGTCCGAGTGGATATAAAATATATTGTACCACCAACAATATCTTACAGTGACTTGCCTATCTATGACTGCCTCGATGGCGTAGTTGTATTGCATTTCCGGTACAATAGCGCTCTGAGGTCCTGGGTTCGAATCCCGGGTCGGGCAAAATGATATTTGGGTTTTTTCTGCTTAGTATCAGCCCGGAGTCTGGAATTTGTGCCCGATATGGCGATAGGCTCGCCCCCTATCACATCATGGGACGGAACATACTTGGCGAAAAGTGGGTGCCCTAGTTGCGCCTCTGCACACCCCTTCGGGGATAAATGCGTGATGTTATGTATGTATGACTTGCATATCACAGGTGCATGCTACTGGTTATGTATGTGGTCATATTTAGACCTATGTTCGACAGTAGACATCCTGTTGCTAATTATGAAGAACAAGGAAGGTAACGCTCATTACCAGGCGAGCGACTCGCCTATCTCATCGCATTTGGTCGCGTAATTGTAAAATGTTATTTTATTGATATCACATATAAAGCTGAATAGTTTGTTTCTCTGTTTGAATAGGCTAATCTTAAGAAATACTTAACCGATTTTAAATTTATTTTCGCTAATAGGGAACTACATTATGGCTGAGCGCTATACACTTCTTATTATCCCTGAAAAGCTCTTTCACGCGGTCGGAGCCAGAGGCCAAAATTTGTATATCATGAACATATTTCGGCTTGCTAACTCGTTATTCAGCCATCATTTGTCGACGTAATTGTGTACACTTTATTCTACACATGTTCCCCCATTAATTCGCTGTTTGTATCTGTCAAGCTGTCAGACAGGCAGGTCCTGCAATTAACCGGCGCGAACGTTCAAAGCATAAAATGATGACAGATGCTCAACGAAAATCAAATAATGAATAAAACGGCGAGACTAAGAAGTTTTCACCCCTGTACTAACGAGAAAAGTTGAATTCGGATAATACGTCGACGGAGGTACATTTCTGTCTTTTACGGTTGGCGGTTTGTTGAACGGAGGCAGCGGGTACATTAGCGATTTTTGCACTTAAGCTTGGTGTATGAAAAAGGCGCTAATTTTTCACCGAATTAAAAAAAGGAGGAGGTTTTCAATTCAACGTATTTTTTTGGCTGCATTATCATTTATATCTATATAAAATGATCATTGGTTATTGATAATATTGTAACGTATTCTTTATTAATTTTTGAACCAATAGTGTCACTAAAAACATAACCTAATGTCTAATTGGCGATAATTTTACACGTAATTAAATTTTTACGATTACAATTTATTTAGTGACCGAGAGACAAGGAAAAGTTAAACCTGACAGAACTTTAAGCATGAAATTGTACAAAAGTTTTCCATTAAACCAGATGAATACAGGTTTTTAAAAAACCAGAATAACTTACTGCTTTGAATGACGAAACGAGCTTACCGTTCGCCTGATGGCAAACGATACGACCGCCCATAAACAAGAAACTCCATCCAAGAACTTGAATTACAAAGTATTGTTTTGTATTTCATTGCGCTCGCTGTCCTGAGACATGAGATGTTGAGTCTTATTATGCCCAGTAGTTACACTGGCTACATCGTCATCCTAACCGGAACACTACAATGACTACACACTGCTGCTCGACGGCAAAAATAGACATGGCGGCAGTACCTACCCAGGTGGACTCTCAAATATGCGACTAATTCAGTAGATGTTACTGCAATATAGTTGGCCTCTGCTAGTGAGGATACGCCTTTGTAAGCAACTCATAGCAATTTCACACCCGCTCCGCTCATGACAGCCAGCCATCAACACAAAATGATTGCCGTGCGCTAGTGTCAGCGTTTCCAGCTCATCTCGCTCGTTAGGGCGCGATTGCGGGCGTTAAATTAAAACCGCCGCACACACAGTCACGTCTCTTCGACGTTGATAGTCATGCGATCTGTTAGAATTTATGAACGGCCGGAGTTCATGTCAACGTTACGCAATGCTGGATGTCATTTAACTGTTGAGTAACGAATGCATGTATTGAGGTCATTGCTACGAACGTTATGACCAAATATTCTGAGGAACTCAGTTAGCTATTCATATTTTCTTATTTTCAAAAACTCTGTTTATCTGTATATAGCTTAGTGACGATTAAATTTGGTGTTATGTTTGAAACATTTTATACTATAATTTAGCAGCTTTGCCCAAACATTTCTACGAAAAAAGATCTCCTGTAACCTTCTCAATGCTCCTCCTACACCCTACATAATGTACTCACAACTACTTTAGCCTTTCGTAATCGGTGGTAACTACAATCAGATGACATAATATTCATTTGACTTCGGACATGAAAATGCACATATTTTTTATCAATTACAATTCCTCTAAAACCAAGCTCAGAACAAAACCAACCCTAGATCTGCAAACTCTGGAGATTGTACGTCGTCTCGTAAATTATAAAGAATAGTTCTGGCTTCATTGACGTCTCTTATCACACACCCGCACTCAGCCAGTAATTACTACGATTGTTTCCATACAGACGGACTGCATAAAAGGATGGGGGCGGCAGTAGGGATTAAAGGTAGATGTGTTTGTGTCAAGGATATAAATTGTACGCAGTGGTGTTGCAGAAGTGGAAGTTGTAATGTTTGAGTTTAATCTAATAGATGTATAATAATATCAGCCCTGTATTATATACTGTCCCACTGTTGGGCACGGGCCTCCTCTACTACTGAGAGGGATTAGGCCTTAGTCCACCACGCTGGCCTAGTGCGGGTTGGTAGACTTCACACACCCTCGAAAATTTCTCAGGTGTGCAGGTTTCCTCACGATGTTTTCCTTTACCGTTAAAGCAAGCGATAATTCACAAAGATTACACACATATTTTTTTTTTTTAGAAACGTTAGAAGTGTGTGCCCTTGGGATTTGAACCTACGGACATTCGTCTCGGCATTCCGTTCCACAACCAACTAGGCTATCGCCGCATAGACGTCTGCTGTCTCTATTTGTTTCTGCATCTCATGGTGTTCTTCTTTAAACATTTTTTTGCCGGCAAAAAAACTTTATCGTTACCTTCACTTAGGGTGTGAGTCGAACGGCTACTTTGGTTTCACTAGTAATACGGCCCAATGTTTAATAAGCAGTGATAGCCTAGTCGGTTGCGGAACGGACTGCCGAGACGAATGTCCGTAGGTTCAAATCCCAAGGGCACACACCTCTGACTTTTCTTAAAAAAATATGTGTGTATGCTTTGTGAATTATCGCTTGCTTTAACGGTGAAGGAAAACATCGTGAGGAAACCTGTATACCTGAGATATTCTCTATAGGTATTTTCACACTCGGGTGTAAAGCATCATCCGAGCGAGCATTGGATCGAATGCCTTATACTAACTATATTCCTTAGGCATGCATTCCTTGTGGTGATAAATAAGTTGGCGAGTCTTTGTTGGATGAGCATGATCATTCACAAACTGCAATATTATATTTATAGTGTTTAACGACTTTTGATTTAACATTTTTGCCAGCATGTCAAAACTTAATTTATTTATAATCTATTTTCGAATCAAGCATATTTTCATAATAAATTTGTGTTCATAAACTAAAATGTAATAAGGTATAAATATTATTTAATTTACCGTCTCAGATGTCTTAAAATAGTCAACCTAAATAAAATTATTTATAACTCCTTTTGTACTGATATTACCTCGACCACTTCTAGGTATAATAAATCTATAAATATATAAGTATTTTTCTTAAAATATATTTCTCTTAACACTTTTATATATAAAAAAAATATAGAATATATTTTATGTGTGCATCCTTTCCAAGATATTACCGAAATAACTTTATAGTATAAAATTGTATCCATATAAATAAATAGTTTTTGCTTGCGGCCTCGCTCGCGTAAAAGAGTTTTCCGAATAAAAGTTACGCAATAATATTTTCCGAGATAGAAGATAGCCTATGTCCTTCCCAGAGTCTCAAACTATCTCCATTCTAAATTTCATCTAAATACGTTCGGCAATTTTTGATTGTATCGCGTTCAGACAAGCTTACGTTATGTTTTATAATATATTTTTTAGAACTTTTTATGAATTCCGTTATACATGTTTGTTGCGTAACTTTGGCCGTTTACGTAGCGTACGCAACGGAAGCTCTCAAAAGGAATAATTTTCCCCGTTTTTGAAACATTTAACATCTATGCTCCGCTCCTATTGGGAATACCCTGATGTCGTATATTCTATAGCCTTTATTGATAAATGTGCTATCCAAGGTTAATTTTTTTTCAATTTGAACCTGTAGTTCCTGAGATCAGCTCGGTCAAACAGGCAAACCCTTTAGTTTCATCTATTATCATAATAAAAGAGTATAGATATACAAATTTTCTAAAAGTATAAACAATTTATTAAAGTTATAAAAACTTTTTCTATTCTTTACGTTACTATTACATTAAAACTTCAACAATTCTAAAACCATGAACATTTTATCACAAAACTTCTTTAGCGGGGACCGTTCATCAAATAATTTCTAGATTTTAAATCTTTCTCATTTGAAATGAGATTTACTAATAATACTTAGGGGGAGCTTTTTCGAGTGGATGTTACTATGTCGAAGAGGTAAGCCGATTAAAAGTCCGATGAGACTTATACACGTAAACATACGGGTGGTTATCGCACCGAACTATTTGTATCTAACATTTTTATTAATTATATTTTTTTTAATCATGAAGTGATTTCGTTGTTTCCTATTGTAAGCAGAATGGCATCTAAATAGGGTATTGACTGATGAGAGGTAGTTATCCCTCGCTAATGGACTTATAAGTGCGAAACAAGGATTAATGGACAAACAAACAATTTTGTATAAATATAAGACTGATCACGATAACTTAGACATTAACATAGAGTTTAAAATACTAACTAAAGGTGATGAACATAGCTCCAAACCGAATACTATATCGTAGTTGTACAATAAGTAGGTGCAAATAGATTTCAGTTCGTTTACATTAGACGGAATTGTTCTGCCCCCGTAGTTCTATATAGAAATATTTTATTATCTTCACTAATATAAATAGATAAAGTTTGCGAGTATATTTGTAATGTTTGATCTCTGGAAATATTTAACCGATTCCGAAAATTCTTTCAAAAATAGTAAGCAATATCAACCTTGAATAATATAGGTTGTATTTTATTTTACTTTCATATTTTTATTCTTAGCAAACTGTATGAAATGAAGCGGCAAATTAGAGCTTGTAATGTAAAAACTACTCATAGATGAACTTTAAAGGCGTTGCAACAAACATTTTATTTCCGTACGTTTTTTATTATAAGGTTATGAATAAAGAATTTACTCGTGTATACAATTGGCCTAGATTGGATATTCAAAGGGCTAGTTGTAATTACCAGTAAGTAACCTATTTTCATCCCAAAACTCTACCAATTTGAACTGTTGGGATTTAATATATCTATATATTATATAAAAGAAAATGGTGTTAGTTACACTATTTATAACTCAAGAACGGATGAAACGATTTGGCTGAAAATTGGTTGAGAGGTAGCTTAGAACCAGGAGACGGACATAGGATACTTTTTATCCCGTTCCCACGGGAACGGGACGTGACATAAGACGCGGTATAAGAAATCAAAATTTGGTACGGAGATAGGCCAAACCCTGGGAAGATTATAGGCTAATATCCCGGGAAAATATATAGTGGGAGTTTTACCCCGGAAAACTCCTTCACGCGGGCGAAGCTGCAAGCTAAAGCTAGTATATTATGAAATCTCACAATAGTATAAAGTTTACTTTGAAATGAAGAAATAAATATTACTCACAACACACAACACTCGAAAAATTTACGATATCTGAACAGAGTCACGGTATCACTCGTGGCACGAAAAAACGTTGTCCAACACAAAAAATTTCGTACTAAATCAAAATAAAGAGAGTCGAAATATAAGACTACATAAAAATATAAAAAAAAACACACAACACAAAATATTAACTAAAATTTCAGTCACATTGCTTCGCCATTTATTGTACTACTGACACTTAATTTTTCGGACACACGTCGAAATAAAAAAAAATAATTTTGTGGCCAGTGTTTTTATACAATAATTTGAATATTATAAACCTTTTTTATATCCTTTATAACAGTGGAATCGATATAATATTATATGTACTTCGTACTAGATTTGGCGTTCCGAACATTCACTGTGTTCAACTGAATTGAACTGTTATCCATTCAAACTGATTTTAGTATGGTGTTAATATTGATGCTTGTGGCTGTGTTCGGAGTGCGCTCATAAAATAAAAACGCTAGTCTAAGTGCAAACTTGGATGTGAATAAAAAATATTAGTGTAATAAGTAAAATTATTTGTTATTTAAGTGATTAATAGATTATGACAGTGATATTTTGGTTGCCATTTTAGTTCAGATTTTGAACAAATAGTTTATATGGACGTTCGTGTCTATATAATAAATAAATAATTACTTAAGGTGGTAGCTCAAGGTCCATTTTCATACATTTTGTTTCGGCTTTAATCTGGGTAACTAAACAAGTATTGGCAAGTAAAGAATTTAAATTCACGTTTAGTTAGTGATTAGTTCTCGCAGTTGAGAAGAAAAATGTAAAAATAATTAATAATCATGGATATTTCTGCCTTTAAAATTTCGTCATATTAAATTTTAAAGGCCGAAATATCCATGATTATTAATTATTTTTACGTTTTTCTTTCAACTGCGAGAACTAATCACTAACTAAACGTGAATTTAAATTCTTTACTTGCCAATACTTGTTTAGTTACCCAGATTAAAGCCGAAACAAAATGTATGAAAATGGACCTTGAGCTACCACCTTAATGCTATGAGTTTTTATGTGACATATGTCGTATACACGTCAATGATAAATAAATAATTACTTAATTCCATGAGGTTTTATGTGACATATGTCGTATTTCACTGACTAATGCGTCATAGATAGTAATCGTTTGTTAATCAATAAGCGGCGATAGACTAGTTGGTTGTGGAATGGACTGCCGAGACAAATGTCCACAGATTCAAAACCCAAAGGCGCACACCTCTGACTTTTATAAAATGATGTGTGTATTCTTTGTGAATTATTACTTGCTTTACCGGTGCAGGAAAACGTCTCGAGGAAAATTACATGAGAAGTTCACTATAGGAATTTTGTGTGTGTGTGGAGTATACCAATCTGCATTAGGTCAGCGTGGTGAACTAAAGCGTAATCTTTCACAATAGGAGAGGAGGCCCGTGCCCGACAATAATATCTGTCATGTATTATATACCAAAGGCAGTAAATAATACGAGGCTGATATTACAATCATAAGCGGCGATAGCCTACTTGGGTGTGGAACGGACTGCCAAAAAATGTCCACAGGTTCAAATCCCAAGGGCACAAAACTCTGACTTCTAAAAAATTATGTGTGTATTCTTTGTGAATTTCTCGTTCGCTTTAACGGTGAAGGAAAAAATCATGAGGAAACCTGCACATCTGAGAAGTTCTCTATAGAAAATTCGAAGGTGTGTACCAATGCCAGCGTGGTGGACTAAGGCCTAATCCCTCTCAGTAGTGGAGGAGGCCCGTGCTCAGCAGTGGGCAAGTATATAATACAGGGCTGATATTATTATTATAACTAGCTTCCGCTCGCAGCTTCGCCCGCGTGGATTTCGGACTTCAAAAATGGAGGAGGTGCTCAATCTGTCGGGATGTTTTTTTAATGTATGGTGGTATGCAGGTGGTCCGATTTTCCGGTCAGGGTCTGATGATGAGATCCTGGTGAAATCGAAGGAAGCATATAGCATGATTCAGTATTCACGCGTAATGGCTTATTATTAGCGTATTTCATGTATAACTTTGGTGTTTCTATCCCGATTTCTATGATTCTTTTTTATGGAATATTTAATAATGTAAACTTTTTAATTAGGGATGACTGAGAGTTTTATAAACGTAAGAGTAGACAAATATAATGAGAAAGCTTCGAACTGCTAAGCTATCGGGAGTTACACGTGTTATTGTGAGTCAACCATAAAAGATAGACATATGCTGTCGTGGAATATTTTTTACATAATTTTAAGGAGAACATTTCCGTCATACATGATTTCTGTGTAGCTTTAACCATTAACGTTGCACACGCGACGGAAGCTTAAAAAATGGAATAACTTCTCCCGTTTTCCCAACATTTCCCTTCACTGCTCTGCTCCTATTAATTGTAGCGTGATGAAAAGTATACTATAACCAGCACAGGAGTATGACAAATAATTGTACCAAGTTTCGTTAAAATCCGTCGAGTAGTTTTTGTTTCTATAACGGTTATACAGACAGACAGACAGACAAAAATTTTACTAATTGCATTTTTGGCATCAGTATCGATCCCTAATCACCCCCTGATAGTTATTTTGGAAATATATTTCATGTACAGAATTGACCTCTCTACAGATTTATTATAAGTATAGATAGATAGATTATTACTATCATATAATCAATAACGTAGTTGACTGCCTGTGTGGTGAAAATGTTTATTTCATTGCAAGTTAGCAATAATGTGTAGTAGAATATCATTAAATATCAGACTTGCTTGTGATAGACTATTCATATCTCCGATAGCGAACAGCGCACAAGTTGTAACCCGCCCTGGCCAACGTGTTCTGGGATCAGTCTGTGTATATCCAGAGTTAAACAGGCCAGTATAATTCTGTTAACAGTCGAAAGATATCTTGAATAAGTCGATATCTGGACTCTGGCTTCACCTACCACAATAATCAAAAGAGACACATTTTCTGACCTCCATAAAATGTATTTGCCGTTGTTACTCTCTTGTCTACCGCGTTAACTTCATTATGCTATAAAATTATAATATAATATACCAACTCTGTATATATACTGCCCACTGCTAAACGTGAGCCACACTACTCAAGTATGTAGGTATCCTTACAAAGTTTTAACTATAAAACAATATCATTTATACTGTCTAGTTTGGTTTCAATCCAATCACATTAGACAAGCATTATGATAATATAATTAAAACTCAGATATAAGCATCATCAATGACGCAATAAGTCTTCTCTACACAATAATGAAATTCACTATTTTATGACATGTTTTGTATTAAAACACAGAGGTCATACTCTCTATGAAATTTTAAACTCGCAACGGTCGTGTTACGTTACCTTCATGAAATTTGCGTGGAATGGTATTCTTTAGGCAAAGTTTTATTGTATTTAACGCGACACATTAAAGACAATGGTGCCTTACATGTTTGTCAAATTAACGTGTGACATACAGCCATTTTCAATACACAACCCTAATCGATTCCGAGAATTAAACAATTAAAATAACTCATTTGTAAACGTGTCAAAATATTTTTAATCTGATTGGTCCATTGTCGCAATAGATTTAAAAAACTATTGACGTATTTTCTATAGACAAGGACGTCCATATAAATTATTTGTTCAAAATCTAAACTAAAATGGCAACCAAAACGTCATTGTTATAACCTATTTACCTCAGACTATTTATTCACTTTTCAACAAATAATTTTACTAATTTGACTAATATTTTTTATTCAAATCCAGGTTTACACTAAGACCCGAGTGTTTATATCATGAGCGCCACTCGGTACACAATCACAAGCTGTCAATATTGACTATAATAGTCATTTCGAATGGATTGCAGTTCAATTCAGTTGGACACAATGAATTTTCTGAACGTCAAATCTAGAACGTAGTACATATATATCGATGTAAAAAACCGTTTGAGATTGTTTATTAAAAATGACGGATAGAGAATAAGGCCACAGTACACACTGAAATCAATAGAAAAAAAATCTACGAGGCAAATCACTTTGCGTTATCTCGTAAAGCTAAAGTAATTTCATATAAACGATATTTTTAAACACAAAGACATTCGGCGGAGTTTATAATGATATTTTATCAAAGTCGAATCGCGTTTCGACTTCGCAGCGCCCCATGCCTGACCTGATTGCATCGTAAATTGTTCATGAATATATAATAACGTCATAGGACTGTTAAGGAGAATATGGTCTTATTGTTAGTATTTATATATTATTCGATGGATATTAATAATGTTTTGTGGTATATAATCTATTTATTATATATCACGAAACATTATATGAGAGGGTTGTGCACTCGTATGGAAATTTAAAATTATTACTTATTTTGCAAGCATATAAATGAACTGCTCTAAACAACAATAAAAAAACCAACTATATTTTTTTTCTTCTCTGAATGTACTGTAGTTTATACCTTAAACTGATTTTGAAAAGAGCAACAGCAGAGTTTCTTGCCCGTTCTTCTCTGGTGAGAACTGTTTTCCGAACTGGTAGAAGAGTTAATATTGACGGAATCTTAATAATGTATACCATTTTATGGGTTCAAATAAATCATTTCTCAGAAACAGCTGAACAGATTTGGATAAAATTTACCATACAAGTAGCCCATATCCTGGATTAATACATAGGCTACTTTTTATCCCGGTAATTTGCTCCCATGAGAAATAAAGGTTGTTTTAAAATTGATGGTACTAATGTCGTTTAATTGGCATTATGAATCGCTGTAATCGGGTTTTGGGCACGCTTGTGGCAAGATACGATTTTTACACGCATGAATCGCCATAAGCTACACCTAGTTAAGCCCTAATTGTGGGTATAGTAAATTTAAATAGAAATATCGTTAATATAAGTATACATATATCTACGCCAATCTATACTATTATATAAAGCTGAAGAGTTTGTTTGTTTGTTTGTTTGTTTGTTTGTTTGTTTGAACGCGCTAATCTCAGGAACTACCGGTCCAAACTGAAAAATTCTTTTTGCGTTGGATAGCCCTTTGTTCGTGGAGTGCTATAGGCTATATATCATCACGCTATACCCAATAGGAGCGGGGCAGTAATGGCTAATCTCAGGAAGTACCGGTCCAAACTGAAAAATTCTTTTTGCGTTGGATAGCCCTTTATTCGTGGAGTGCTATAGGCTATATATCATCACGCTATACCCAATAGGAGCGGGGCAGTAATGGCTAATCTCAGGAACTACCGGTCCAAACTGAAAAATTCTTTTTGCGTTGGATAGCCCTTTGTTCGTGGAGAGCTATAGGCTATATATCATCACGCTATATTCAATAGGAGCGGAGCAGTAATGGCTAATCTCAGAAACTACCGATTCGAACTGAAAAAATATTTTTGTGTTGAATAGTCCTTTGTTTGTGGAGTGCTCAAAGTTATATATCATCACGCTATGACCAATAGGAGCGGAGCAGTAATGGCTAATCTCAGGAACTACCGGTTTCAACTGAAAAATTCGTTTTGTGTTGGATAGCCCTTTATTTGTGTACCGCTATAAGCTATATATCATCACGCTATGACCAATAGGAGCGGAGCAGTAATGGCTAATCTCAGGAACTGCCGGTTTGAACTGAAAAAATCTTTTTGTGTTGGATAGCCCTTTGTTCCTGGAGTGCTATAGGCTATATATCATCATGCTATAACCAATAGGAGCGGAGCAGTAATGAAACATGTTGCAAAAACGGGGAAAATTATGAGTTTTGAGAGCTTCCGTTGCCTGCGCTGCGTAAACGGTTAAAGTTACAACAATGATGTATGACGGGATTGTTTCACTTAAAAAGTTCTAAATAATATAACAAAGTCCCCCGCTGCATCTGTCTGCCTTAACGTGTTAAACTCAAAAACTACCTAACGTATTAAGATGAAATTTGGTATGGAGACAGTTTGAGACCCTGGGAAGAACATAGGCTCCCGGGAAACTACTATTTTTATAACGGAAAACTTTAGCCTGAAAAACTTTATAACGCGGGCGGAGCCGCGAGCAAAAGCTAGTATCCTAATAAAATAATAATGTGCATTCAAATAAAAAAAAAAGTATATCAATTTGTACAAAATATTTAATGTCATTCTTGACCTTAAACTAATGTTCAATTAAAGTCACTCGATATTTTAAAATACTTTACAAAGAAAATTGTGATGAAAAATACCATTATTAGGGATCATCCAAAATAAACCCATCTATGAGGCTCGGTATAAATAATGTATGTATATGAGGAAATTTAAGCATTCGTGGTAGAAGACTGTTACATCAGAAAAAAAAATCTCATCTATGTATATGCGTATGCGACCCGGCGGTCTCTTTCAAGTCGATTACTAGACTTAAAACCACTTGAATCACTTGTACTGTATAATGATCTTATAAGACTAAATATTCAAATTAATTGTGAATACTTTTTATTTCAATATTAACTTTTAATTGCATTTTTAGACATAAGTAGGTCAATTAATAAAATATTTGGCCCGACGCAACATAACTAAGAAGTGTTTTTGGTCCTTACAAAAAGGTTAGTACTGATATAGACTATACAAAAAACGTCAGTAGGGTAAATAATGTACCGCCACATATATAAAATACAATTATTTTTTTCGGGCAGTGAATAAGTAATTTAACATTTAAAAATAGATGGCGCAGTTTTGCGCTAAGCTTTTATCTCTCTCTACATAGTATTTAAACAAAAATTGATTAAATGTAAAAGTATTTTTTTAAGTATTTAAATAAAAGCCTATTTTTAATAATGTATTTTGATAAAATTTTAACTAATATATCTCTTTATTTATTTATTAATATTATATTTTATTTTGCAAACATAATATTTTATTCCACCTTTTGAAGAACGAACTCTGACTCTGTAAACAAAGGATAATACATTAATTCCATATTTAAATTTTATGTAAACACTAAACAGTTACCTACGCGAAACTACAAATTGAATTATTGAAGCCGTTGTTACATCAGGCCATTTCCATGGCTGTTCCGACGCGAACTATTTATTTATTTACAACCCTATTTTTACTGTTTGTAGGTTTATTGTTCCTATCTTGGTATTTAAGTACAGTTTTAGTTCGAGGTATTATCTACTCAATACCTATTTTGGAATGAAAAATGTAGCCTCTGTCTATCTCATCATAATTTATCTTTATCAAAATTATATTGATCTTTTGTTCCTTTGCTGCAAATAAAATGGTTTCATTGGAATTGTATATTTAGATCAGTAGTAAAATTTAGAATGTTATAATCAATGCTGTTGTAACATGATGAATCGTGGCTTCACCTACGTCTCCATCATACGATAATGAACGACTTTCAACGTTATTATTATTGGCCCAATATTATAAACGATCTCCCCAAAATAAAACTCGAATGCTTCGAAACATAACGTATAGCCAATCGGTCAATACGTTTTGAACGCCGTATCCAAGTGACTGTAGACGTCATCAAATATTGACCAACTCGTATCGACCATCGGTTGTCGGCGACTTCAGTTGTATGGAAATTTGTTATGACTTATGTCTGATGTAAACTCGATTATGTGGCCTTAATTTGATTGATTTTGTAACGGCCGACTGGAGGAGAAGCTGTTGTCGTAGTTGGCAATTTGTTTTGCTTTCCTTTTACAATGTCCTGATAATACGCGATAGTCTTGGAATTTATGCTGGTAGACATTTCCATGCGACCAAAGCAGCTATCAAAATCTTTCCATACACAATTCTATAAATTGCAGAAGAATACAACGTCAACATAATGAATGCTTTCTAGTCGAATTTCGGTCACGGCGGCCCATCTCAACGGAGATTAGTTAGATATGCAGGAGATATTATAGTGCACCAGTGTATGAGCAATAACCTGGTGCACTTTACGTTCCTTCGCACATATTGTTCGGTGAGCTGGCCGTCCGACATGACTGGAGGGAGATCAGGCGCAAGACCAACGACTTCACGCGCTTTCCAGGGTACCGGTGTATCACACCGCTAACATACTCACTGAGCAGCGACTGAGTAGTGTTTAAGATGGAAAAACCTAGGCATAAATAGTTTTGGCCTGACCCGGGGATCGTACCCAGGACTAATGTACGCTAATGCGTAGTCGTACTTATATCGCGTACACATAACTAGTCCACTGAGGCAGTCTTCATAAAACAATATATAGTACTAATTCATAATAGAATTTTATTTTTCAATGAACACAGCGTATGATAAATGGCATTAAATTAATTAGCATTGAAATAAATTACGGCGCAAAGCGTCCGTCATGCTTTACACGCACTAAATGCATATAGAGGGCGCAAATTAATATCGCAGCTTTAAATAGATGGGTTACAGGTCAGTGTACCTTCTCTCATTAACAGCATGATTCTAAATTAATGCCAATCGACTGTTGCGTATTTCCCTGTATAATTTTAAAGAGCTACAAACAATATAAGGATTGAAAAAGTTAAAATATGTTTCAAACAATTTAGTAACGGTCCGATAGTCATTTGGATATGAGTGGTTGGGGGGGAAATGGTCTATTGGAGCCAAGGACCTATTACGTTCGAGAAAGAATATACGCTGCGTCTGAACCAAGAAGACACGAGTATGTTTCAAAGTACACTGGTTGACCAAGAAACGCGACCTGCCATCACAAAAGACGTTAATTTTCGTTGTCCTCCATCATCACCACTTATCATACTCATCAAAAATTAAATCGCGCAAAAATACATTCAATTTCAAACACCATTTATTCATGGTTGATACGCTATGCTCTAATCGGCTTGTTGCCAACTAATACAATATGTCCATTCATTTCAGCCCATACATTCACACGCATGGATTTCAAACGTCATCTATAATAAACATTCATAAACTTTGTCAAATATAAGTTGGGACTTGGCAGGCGGCAACGATACACCAAACTCATGATAAAATTTAGGTTGGTTTACACTAAATACTTTCACACGTGAGAGATACGCTTAATATGTACTAAAGGAAACAAAGAAAATAACTAGGTTACCTAATAATATGATGGTGATATTATTAGGTAGTTATCTGTGTGATGCAGGTATAGGTTATTGTTCCTAAATCAAACTAGTTTTAATGCATACTTCTTCTTCGTAGTCGTACACTCTTGACAGAGTGGTCGTGGTCATGTTTGGGCTGTTTAGAAAGCAGTCGTTTTCGCGATGCGTCGCCATATGCCTCGATTTTTGGCGGAGTGGAAGCATTCATTTATAGAGGACTGAGTCATGGATTTGATTTGGTCTGTCCAACGGGAAGCAGCGCGCCCACGAGCTCTTTCGCCCTCTACTTTTCCTTGAACAACTAATCGTTCCATGGAGTCCTCATTTCGGCTTATGTGTCCAAAGAACTTGAGGTTCGTAATTGCACACTCGATGACATTAATGCATACATACGTTGTATAATACACAAACAAGCGATACTATAATTGGATATTCTTGTTTTTTTGTAGGAATAACTTTTCCCGTGTAAATCAAGTGTTAAGTCACTGAAATAAAGGCATGAAATGGATCTGTTACTAACATTCTTCTTACTTTTTATATTTGCACTTACCCTACTCTGCTATTAAGCAACAATCTTTTTAAGAACGTTTTAGAGAATTTTGTTTCAGTGATTCGATTAGGTTTTAGAACAAGCCGCTGTCCGGATTTCAACCTTTTCGAATCAATTTAGAGGGAAAGCATTAAATAACTTGTATCATTTAATACAAGTGAGTTGTAATTAAAAATATTTGCTCATTTCCACTGTGACGGATTACTTCTTCTGCATAAGGCCTTTATAAGCATATGCATCGAATAATACATGTAATATAATATATTATTATTAATAATAATTATTATTTTAATATATTATAGAAAAGAAGTAGGAAAACGTACGTCAAGTTGAATATATTTTTATATTTCTATGGTAAGTGCCTACGTAGATAAATTCTTACGAGAGAACTAGATGACTTAAACTTTTTTTACCGTTGAGAAAAACACAACTCCGATTGGATTTTTTGCAGAAAAATACTTCTTGTAGATGATGCGGCGTATACGATGGTATTTTAATAAATAAAACTATGAAGCTACATACAATTAGAAGACCACAATTTTATTTCTTATACACGTTGTCTTTGGCATTACTCCTCGACAAATTTTCTTCATTATGTTTCTTTCACTAAGAATTTCGGACCATTTCGAAATGTAAATATTTGTAAGTTCATTGAAATAAAGATAGAATCCTTTTTTCACTTACTTTTTATACCATGCACAATTACAATATACGGTGTCGACGTGTTAAAAGCTTTTTAGCTGAATATTTATTCTAATAAGTATGTGCCCATCAGTGGGATAGTGTATAATATTACCGACATTATAGTCAATAATAATATTACAGTGATAAACGTGGTATACATCTGCCATAATGAAATAATTGGTTACCTTTAACATTAAATACCACTCCACAGGCCAAGACGAAACTTGATAACTATACATATAAAAAAATCCTACTTTAAGATACTGTGCGCTTGTTCTGCATAGATTGGACCCTAATCAGTATTTTTTTATACGTGCAAGACAAAGTGACTGCTTTGCATTTGATGGTAAGTAGAGTAGGGTCCAATATGGACTGACTAGATAGTATTATCCCTCGGCAGCCAAAACAACTATGCCGGCCTGTTGGAACCAGATATACACAGGCTGATCCCGGAACGCGACATACTTACGTGGACCGATATGGCGGGCTATAACACGTTGTGTACGGTGGTCGCTATCCGGACGGATATAAAATATATCCTACCACCAAATAATTGTATAATTGTAAAATGTATGTAGGTATTATAACTTTGACTTTTTGGACGATCAACACCTCAGTCCGCATGAAGGCTGCAGTCCAATCCAAAAAATACTTTTATTTCGAACTCTCACATCCACTAAAACATAAGAAATCATCATATAAAAAGTTTATAAGGCGAGTAGTGTAAAATCATATTCTCCCACGTTAGTACTAAAATAGTAACAAACTTTCCTAAAGTACTGTTACTGTTACAAGTTATACGGGGCTTTGAAACAATCTGACTAGGTCTATGGTGTACTTACGTATTTAAGTTTACAAAATTCCGAGTTTCACAGAACCCTAATATTTTGTTTAATGTAATTTTATGTTGATACCTATTTTATGTAATAACTATACATTTTTCTGGACATAGAAAAATGAGCCTTATTATTAAATTTAATGTAATCGAAACATAATGTCCACCAAACAACGGACATTGCCTTTTCTACGATCACTGGTATTATCAAGCTTTCTTACTAGAATTGTACATTGGCTGACCCCGCAATGCGACTTCACCGAGCAAGCCACTACGACTAATTAATTTAAACATTTAATCTATACACACATTCGACGAAATTATAGCAACTGTAGAAACGTACTAAGAAATGTGTTATTGTGTTAAAGTTTTCTTATTAACTGCCATCATGAAATATGTAAGAAGCAGTAATCATTCCTAAAAAAATAGCTAACTCATTTATTTCTCAACACCGAAAGTCATTTAGAACAATAGCTTAGTTAAATCAAGTGTTAAAATGTACAAACTAGACAGAAGTAAATGCATTAAGAGCATTTCTCTCAATTCCAAAGCTGTTGGCATACAGCGCAACACTCGCGCTGCTAATTGTTTTGGATTCGATCCAAAATACATACTTACCAGAATTTCATGGGTAACACGATGCATTTGAAAATTGTTTCGCTTGTTCACGTAGTGGCCGGTCCGGGGTTAATAGTCTACAACACATTTTGTGCTCTATATATTGGTATCGCTAATGAAAATGGAGTCGTGTTTGCGTATCTTGCTCGTTTGCCTAAAGTTGAGGACATACTAAATAAAATTATAGCTCGTTCCTTCAGAATTTAATTATTATAGTTCCTACGGTAGGCAGCGGCTTGTCTGTGTACCTAGCATCGCCAAGTCCATGATCAGCGGTGGCCATTTCCCATCAGGTGGGGCGCTAGTTCGTCTGCCGATACTAGCATAATAAAAAAAAAATGGTGTTAGGATATTTGTATTCGCCAGACCGTACACAAGTTTTGATCCGGCATAGTGGCTCTCGTAAGTGTCGCGTTCCGAGATTAGCCTGTGTATATCCAATTTTAAATAAGGTAGCAAAATTATACTCCAAATTTTGGACCCCACTTTGCTTACTATCAGGTGCGTTGGGGTCAATTTGACGAGCTCGCCTAAAAATAAAGTTCATTTTTATTTACAATCTAGCTTCCGCTCGCAGCTTCGCCCGCGTGGATTTCGGACTTCAAAAATGGAGGAGGTGCTCAATTTGTCGGGATGTTTTTTTAAGTATGGTGGTATGCAGGTGGTCCGATTGTCCTGTCAGGGTCTGATGATGGGATCCTGGTGAAATCGAAGGAAGCTTATAGCATGATTCAGTATTCACGCGTGATGGCTTATTATTAGCGTATTTCATGTATAACTTTGGTGTTTCTATACCGATTTCTATGATTCTTTTTTATGGAATATTTAATAATGTTAACTTTTTTAATTAGGGATGACTGAGAGTGTTATAAACATAAGAGTAGTCAAATATAATGAGAAAGCTTCGAACAGCTAAGCAATCGGGAGTTACACGTGTTATTGTGAGTCAACCATAAAAGACAGACATATGCTGTCGTGGGATATTTTTTACATAATTTTAAGGAGAACTTTTCCGTCATACATGATTTCTGCGTAGCTTTAACCATTAAGGTTGCACACGCGACGGAATCTTAAAAAATGGAGTAACTTCTCCCGTTTTCCCAACATTTCCCTTCACTGCTCTGCTCCTATTAATTGTAGCGTGATGAAAAGTATACTATAACTAGCACAGGAGTACGACAAATAATTGTACCAAGTTTCGTTAAAATCCGTCGAGTAGTTTTTGTTTCTATAACGGTTATACAGACAGACAGACAGACAGACGGACAGACAGAAAGACAGACAGACAGACAGACAAAAATTTTACTAATTGCATTTTTGGCATCAGTATCGATTCCTAATCACCCCCTGATAATTATTTTGGAAATATATTTCATGTACAGAATTGACCTCTCTACAGATTTATTATAAGTATAGATTATTGAGTAATAAGATTTTTTAAAACTGATTGCATTTTACGTGACAAAAGCCAATATAAACAATGCAGTTGGTGAGTGTGCACGTGTATTTCTGTCTAATAATTACTAGTGATGGCCTGCGGCTCCGCTCGAGTGAAAAGTTTTTCTAGGATAATGGTTTTCCCGCGATAAATATTAATATAGAATAATATTCAACACGATTTAAGATATAAATTTATTGATTCAATCTAAAAATGGTTAGAAAAAACCTAATACAACTTTAATAATGTTCAAGACCTGAATTAAGTAGTATGTTGAATTAACTAAATCAGTGTAATCAGTGTTGTCAGCGTCGTATATCGCCTTATATAATTTTGTAACAAATCAGATCATTCAGTATTTTAAATCATTTAACATTCATTATATTTTGCCAAAGATAATAATTGATTCTAATAAGACAAAGGTAGGGACGGGAAAGTGATGAACGTAATGACACCACCGACGTAATTTGCATGATTTTGACATCCAAGTCAATCAAGGTTCGAATTTGTTTCAAACATTTTTATGTCCAATTTGGTCCCTTTTGTCACAATTCTAATTTACTAACTTTTGCTCGTTACTCTACTCGTGCGAATATTTTATTCAAACAAGTCTTAAAACAACAACTGCTAATTTTATTTCGAGAATTAGGGTGTTAGCTACACTGCCTTTCCACAATATTCGAATCCGCCAACTCATGTAACAGCATCTCACGCATTTTTTAAAAATTATAAATTTACGTCCGCCGCTCAGGCCGCCGCGCCGCCGCGGTCGCAACTAGTCGCGCCGCACATCGTGCCTCCTGTCGCGCTGCGCCCAGCTGTGGCCAGGCCTTTTGTCCACCACGCTGACCTAGTGCCGATTGGTAGACTTTACATACCCTCAAAATTGACACAGAAACCTTCTAAGGTATGCAGGTTTCCTCACGATGTTTCCTTCACCGTTAAAGCAATTATCATTCACAACGAATACACCCATTTTATTAGAAATGTCAGAGGTGTGTGCCCTTGAATTTTGAACCTGCGGACATTCGTCTCGGCTATCTGTTCCAAACCAACTACACTATCGCCAGCTTTTTTGTAGGTTTATTTAATAAAACACATTGCATTAAAAATAAATATCCAAACTAGATAAATAAAAACAAAATACCAAATATGCAAAAACAAAAAAAGGAATGAAATAAACGATGACTTTTAATTAATCCAATGCAATGCGAATAGTTTCCTGAATGTTGTTAAAATACAGTTAAATTATTTTTTATGATACCAGATCACTTTCGAATCTATTGTATGCATCAGTCTGAGTAGACAGCAACAGTTTGTTAATTTTATCACTAGTATATTATTAATAACTCTAGATTACTATGAAAAATATAGAATCCGTCGTTTGTTTCGGCGCAATACTTTCAAGCAACTGAACCTGCTAAACGAAACCTGCTAAAGAAACGTGCTTCTTATTTACTTACAAAATTATGAACAACTGCAGGAGCGGAACTTGAATAGCATCCTATTACAAAATAAAGTAGTATTCTGTGGAGCATCGTGTAATTTCTAGTGCTGTAAATAAAACTTGTAAAATGCGGCGATAGCCTAGTTGGGTGTGGAACGGACTGCCGAGACGAATGTCCGCAGGTTCAAATCCCAAGGACACACCTCTGACTTTTCTAAAATCATGTGTGTATTCTTTGTGAATTTATCGTTCGCTTTAACGGTGAAGGAAAACATCGTGAGGAAACCTGCACATCTGAGAAGTTCTCTGTAGGAATTTCGAAGGTGTGTGAAGTCTACCAATCCGCACTAGGCCAGCGTGGTGGACTAGGCCTAATCCCTCTCAGTAGTAGAGTAGGCCCGTGCTCAGCAGTGGGCAAGTATATATTACAGGGCTGATATTATTATTATTATTAAATAAAACTTTGTTAAACTATTTGTTCAAGTTTTACATACACATCGGCGGATAGAAAATTCCGAATAGAAATTTTTGACTAGCTTAGGGCCGGTTGTTTAACTGCATGTTACATAGAGTAGTTTAAAAATATGTGAACAATGTTAATAGCAAAATAGTTGTTCTAGGATTAGCTTACGTTTAAAGTTACGATTACTTTGATGCTTTTAGTTAGTTAAAGTAATTTTCGTGCCACTGCATTGAATATGACCTTAACAAATACGTTGCCAAGAAAGAAACAACTTTTATTTCATGACTATTGAATATCTGATGTAAATCACAATAGGTATATATTTTTTTATTGCTTTGAATGACAGCTTGCCATTCGACTAATGATTTCTTAACAGTAGAAACACCATCCAATACCTTGAATTACACAGTATTGTTTGGTATTAGACTGCGCTCGCCTTCCTGAGACATGGGCTGTCAAGTCTTATCATGTCCAGTAGTTACACTGGCTACAATGTTCTTCAAACCGGAAACAATAATTGTACAATGCTACTTGGCTTCAAAAATAGATATTGCTGTAGTACGTATCCACTACCGGTAAGTAATTGTCGTAAGCATGTTAGGTTAACCAACTATTTGAAACAACCCGACCCAAAGTCTTTCCATTTCACGTGAAACATTTAATTACAGTTTGTTTGTTGTTTTAATAATACTTTATCGTTCGAAGTTTTCAACTATTGTATTTAATTTACATAATTATTCAGAATAACGTTTATAGAATTAAAATTTTTAGCTCGCCGTGTTTATATTGTAAATACAATGTAAGTATATCTGTGTGAGTTGGTGTGGCGAACACATTATGAAAATCCTCTTTCTCTTTTAAATAAAACGCTGCTGTATTGTAAGGCTGTCGGATAGTTAACTATTACAAGTTTAATTACATTTAGTTTATCTTACTATAAAAATCTTATCCCTTTGTTGTCTATTTATTTGTTTCTTTCTGCCTGTCTGATTTTGCACATATCAAAGTTCGTTATCTAATAACATCTTAAAATACTTTTAAATTTTAAATAATAGATTACGTTGTCACTAAATACATGAACAACTATTTCTATGCAAAACAAATTCAAGATGTAAAAATAGATAGGATAAATAATTTTAGAAATTCTATTAATATAAGATAATTACATATTTCAAAAATACAAACGTAAAGTAAAGTAGGTGTGTTAACCGCACCTTCCAAATTGCTTTTCTATACGATGCTGTTGGCACTCGTCCCGAGTGACGTCATGTTCGTCAAATAAAACCACGTGAAAATGTATAGTAACGGTAACTACATTAAGATTTCAGCTACATACAGTTCGTCTAATTAGCTTTTGAAGACGATTTTAAAAAAGATAATGTAGAAATGCTACTACACTGACCGTTTCTGTAGCACGTCATGGCATGAAACACGCTTAGTGAAAAGTGAATCCCTTGACTGCACCTCTGCTGATCTCTTTAGGATATAGGCTTGATGTGTGTTTGTTTGTTAAAATGCTACATGCGGCTTTGCCCGCATGAAAGCCCGTTTCTTCAATAAACTTAACTAAATTTTAGACGAAAAGTAATTTATATTAATTTATTTCAATTTATTGGCAAACTGCTGAACTGTTATCGATACAATTTAATAAAAGTTATTATTATTGTATTGGTGTGCTAAATTTCATTGAAATCAGTTTAGCGATTTTTGAGTTTACTTTTAACAAACATCCAAATATTTTTACAAACTTTCAGACTATTAACACGATAAGCTTTGCTTCACACCTTAATTAAAAGCACCATTGTGCACTTTGCGGGGATAAAAAGCTGCCTTCTTTGTTTATTTGCTTTGGTTTATTTGCGTGTTTATTTTAATTAAAAATAATTTAGTGGTTTAAATCATTTAGATACATTCATATTTATATTATTAGTAAAATTGTGATGGTGGTAAATAAAAAATATAATATTCTTTTATTATTATTAAGAAGGAAAACATAATTGTAGTGACAACGAAGGTTGAAGTAACATTTTGAAACTACGGACAAATATACATACATCCATAATAATATTAACAAAACAAATACTAAGTCACAATATTTGAAGTAAAATATAAGTACATAATAAATAGAGTAAGTAACCAATTCGTAGATTGTGCACAAAAAATAGTTTTACACAAAGAGTCCTAAGATTTTATAGAGCGGACATTAGGAAGATTCTAATACAAACATATTGCGCTCATGCGGTTGTTACTCAATCTCCTGTGAAATAGCAAAACACAAATGTAGAATACTTCATATTTTTTCTATATCACTATTCGCACATTTTTAATGCGATTATTATCATATTTTATATTTTGTGTAAGTATATTATTATTAACATTTAAAAACGCCATGACATCTTGTCACACGGACATTTCAAATAATACAATGACTTATTACCAATTGGTAATAACTTTTCGAGCAAAAATTTGGCTCTGGTGTTCGGCCTATAACTATTTAGTTTAAGGTGGTAGCTCAAGGTCCATTTTCGGCTTTAATCTGGGTAACTAAACAAGTATTGGCAAGTAAAGAATTTAAATTCACGTCTAGTTAGTGATTAGTTCTCGCAGTTGAAAGAAAAATGTAAAAATAATTAATACTCATGGATATTTCGGCCTTTAAAATTTAATATGACGAAATTTTAAAGGCAGAAATATCCATGATTATTAATTATTTTTACATTTTTCTTTCAACTGCGAGAACTAATCACTAACTAGACGTGAATTTAAATTCTTTACTTGCCAATACTTGTTTAGTTACCCAGATTAAAGCCGAAACAAAATGTATGAAAATGGACCTTGAGCTACCACCTTAATGTCTTTGGTTTGACGTAACGGCAAATTCGCTTTTAAAATTATCCGTGTGCTGTTTATATTTAACATTAAAAAAAAATTTACAACACCAAAATTAGTTCAAATAGAAAATACTAAATGGACTATTTGCATATCACGTGTACAGCCATGTGTCACAGGCGACGCTCCGTTTTACACTCATCCAGTTGGTGACAGAGATTCTGCGTGCAACGGAACGTTTCGCATTGCAAAGTGACCGAAATAATTATAATTTCGAGGTCGCGCCCACGTGTTCGCATTTTATTTTCTCTCATGCATCGTTACAAAGTTAATTCGTGCAATATTTTAAAGACAAATCACTTTGTTTTTCACTTTCGCCGCATTGTTGCGTCGAGTAACTTACAATGTTAATGCATTTCGTGATGACATTACGTTTGCTGTTTAATTGTTTTGTTTTAAGATTTTGATTTTTTTTTAAGTTCTAATTAGATTCAGCCGAGTTTTAACTGATATTGCGTCCATTATGGCTGCATTAACGTATTCAGCACTCTAATAAATAACAAGAATGTCTGCGGTTTTCTAGTAGATCGGGATTACAATTAATTTATGCTCATGTTTATACAACGTGCAGACTTTATGTTCACTCTCATTCAAACAAGAGTCTTGCAACTTTGATCCGTATTAAATACTGATTATAAATTCGAAAATATCTTGAAGCATAGCAACAGGTGATTTTTTGCATGTGTTTATCGTTCATAGGCGTAAGAGTAAAATATATATATTTTTTTTTTGTAGCAAAAAAGTACGTATCCTATAGGATTTATATGTTTTCCGCGTATAACCAGAAATAAGTAACAAAATATTTTTACAGAGTATATAAATAGAGACTGATAACTGACTCAAAATATTTTTAGTTGAACTTTCAAATTCTTTACGACGTAAAATAACCTCGTACGTACCCATACAGAACTAAGTTGTAATTCATCGATGCAACCATTTACTTGCTCATAGGGTTGAAGCAATAAAATCGGCTTCAAACACTCCTCGATAGCAATTTAAGTTTTATGTAATAATAATAATAATATCAGCCCTGTATTATATACTTGCCCACTGCTGAGCACGGGTCTCCTCTACTACTGAGAGGGATTAGGCCTTAGTTCACCACGCTGGCCTAGTGCGGATTGGTAGACTTCACACACCTTCGAAATTCCTATAGAGAACTTCTCAGATGTGCAGGTTTCCTCACGATGTTTTCCTTCACCGTTAAAGCGAACGATAAATTCACAAAGAATACACACATGATTTTTTAGAAAAGTCAGAGGTGTGTGCCCTTGGGATTTGAACCTGCGGACATTCGTGTCGGCAGACCGTTCCATACCCAACTAGGCTATCGTCGCTTAGTTAAGTTTTACTCCATCGTAATGTCTGAAACTGTAAAATAGTTTCACTCCAGCACTTTAGTATGGTATAACTGGTACAGCTTAAGTTCTAATATAGTATTCAATTCCGTACTGTTGGTATATCACCTCGGCAGTCGACAATTATGCCGGCTTGTTGGAACCGGATATACACAGGCCGATCTCGGAACTCGTCACTCTTATGTGTGTCACTATGGCGGGTTTTAATACTTTAAATAATTATAGATAATATAGATATATAATATATTCTACCACCAGCAAAAGTTTACATGCAATCAATTATTTCGCCTCTGTATACACTGATTGTATAGGATAGGAAGTGCAATTAATATAATATTCTCATTACGTTAAGTTTACCGCTGTCCTATGACGAGATTAGTCGATATAGTGTTGGATCGCAAATGACATATATATTTGTTCAGTCAGAGATCGCACCACGAACTAAATCAGGTGTTATAATCAAATCGAATGCTGTTTTACACCTCTTTCTTCAATCCCCTGCTCGCTGATGTCTCATTCTCTCTCAGTGGCCGTCCTGAGCCAAGGTTCTTGACTCTTTAGGGGGTCATCCTGAGCATGGGCACTTAAGGACTCGCAGTGTGAATAAATAAATAAATAAATAAGCCGGCCCTGCCAGGCTAACAAACGTATGTCCAAAAAATATAAATAAACAAAGTACTTAAGTGAAGGGATTGGCGTTCGCTGATAGAATGGTTTAGCAATTACTATACTAGATTTAAAGAAGGTAAAAACATACTTTTTTTTTTTCGGATAAAAAAACTATAATTTATCATATTATAGACGAACAAAGTTGCTACTATCCGTCAAAACATAAGAATATTTATTGTTACTCAATTATATTTAAATTTAATGACATAATTACGAACATTTTAAATGAGAGATAAAATTAGTAACAAAAAGCACAAGGGAAACCAAAGAAGCTCGCTTGTTCTGTCAGGTATAGGAAAATAAAAAGAAAAAGATTCCTTGAATACGGTTTATCACGAAGTCATACCATCAAAATATTGGTTCTGGTTTTATTTTCAACACGCCGATGATTCGACGCATGTGTCACAAGAGGCAGAAATTAATGACTGCTGAATGTGGGATGTTATTGACGTTTGCAGTAAATTTTATGTGTTAGAAGACTTTTGGACGCTATAATAATATATAACGAAATGGATGAATTTATTAGTAAGTTTAGTATACACAGGGTCATTTCGACATGGCGTTACTAAATGAAACCATACTCGTCTTCACCTTTGCTGACAATGTGCCAATAATCATCCATTAATAACGAATACTTTCACCAAAATCCTAGTTTTAGTTATCAGATTTTTGACCATTTTGTAGTTTAATATGAATATGGCATGTGCGTGAGTGTATTTCTGACTGAAAGTATGATGTTGCCGCTGCGACGAATTCCCCTATAGTAGTAGTGGCTTTACGGCGCGTAAAATTAAAATTACTTTTTATTAATTTGATCGAATCTTACACTTTTATATTTTACATCCACATTCTAATAACTTATCGTAAAGTGTTACTTCCAAGTAGATAAGTATGTGGTTTAATTGAGTAACGCAATTTCAATATGAAACTGTATACTATTAAATATATATCAATATATAAATGGATAATATTCACATGTAACTTCCTTGACTCTCGCTGGCGTAGTTATATTGCGTACAAGGACCGACCACCGCTCTTAGTTTTCGAGTTCGTCTTCCGAGTCGGGCTATCACAAGATAAATAGGGATATACGTGATGAAAAGTACGCGAACGAGTTGCGGTTCTGCCTACCCTTTCAAGCATAAAAGCTTGTGCGTCCTTAATGTATTTACGATGTATATGAGATAAGGTCCAGCAAGTCGGATGATGTTTGTATGATTCCAATGCTGTGCCATTTAGCACACGGATAAATCATATCATGAATTACATATAGGCTACCTCACTCTGGTGTTTTGCTACAGTTTTTTAATCTATTTTTTAAGATAGATAGTGCTGTCGTCTTGAAGATGGCGCTATTAACGCGGGCGAAGCGAAACGACATCAAATGTTTAGACATATTTACTGTTATTTTAATTGTCTTAGATAAATATAAAAATATTTTTATATGAAGCTGTGACGCTCCGTAATCATAATTGAATACTATTAGAGCTGCAACAAAGCCTGGATTGATATAGCTTCTTACACATTACGGTGTAGAAATTATCATCACAAGCGTTCGCAAACATTGATGATACCCTACAATAGTGTGGACGCCCCAACAACATTCAACATTGTTTTTGATAGCGTATATTTTTTATTGATAATATGCACTAAATAAAAGTATTTGTTTTGAGTGATGATAGTTTCGTTTAATGATATTATAATACCTTAATTGTATAAATATAATATTGGAATAGTAATATATAAATAAAAAACTGTTATTAATTTGTAAAGGTTTATCTAATAAGAAGTTACTTAATTGATATTACTATAAGAAACTATTCATTTTATAAATTTATTTATGATATATATTTGCAATGATTAATCTTTGCACGGCATCTGGCAAAATGTATGGGAACTTATAAATGATATTACCACCACTATGTTTTGTACCTACATTCAATGCAAATAAAATACTATGATGATGATTAACAAAGGTCATTTTATAACCAAAACTTTCCATGAATGAAATACCTTATGTACTTTGGAGTCGTTATATTATCTTATGAATGAGTTATCTATGTGTCAGAGACAACGCTCGTCGATCAAGGCGATGAAGATTGCATCGATGCGTTGACCTGCGTCGAGTGGTGATAACCTGCGGGTCAGACTAGAGACGCACCAATTAGGTAGGCAGGTCCAATACGATTAGATTTTGAAGGTGTTAATCTCAGTATAAAAATTCTTTGCATTTTCATGGTATCATTGCACTTGGTATTTGACCATATATAATGATTATTTGGGCAATCGAACATCAACTTTGTATATAAAGAAAATAAAGCCGGTATTGCTGGGTCCAAAAACGCCAATATGTTGACAAATACTGTTAATGTTTGTCTGTAGGTTCGCATACCGTGTTTTGTCCTATCATCTTTGATCTCAGTTATTGATTAACTAAACTGATTCTGATTTTTTTTCACTAATACGAAGCTACATTTCTCTTGAGTGTTAATGGCTTTTTATCCCGGGAAAATTTAAAGCGGGACTTTTATCCCGAGCGAACTTTTTCACGCAATTGGAGCTTCGAGCAAATGTTATTTATTTATAACAACGAACTAAGGTACCGACTGGATTTGTATAAAAAAAAAATTAAAATATCAAGTTTTTAAAGATGTTTGTTGACAATAGATTCATTAATGGCTGTGTAGATATTGATGTTATTTGACATAGAGATCGACAAAGCCGTGGATTTACATATATACAAAATTTTATAACGTAAAATGCATGGCGGAAATTTTATTTAACCTCTAGCCCAGATACCTGTTGAGATATTTCGCATCATTATGACGAAAATCTCGACGAATCTGCCAAAAGACTTTCGCTTAGAAATCTGTAGGGGAGGCCTTTGTTCAGCAGTGGTCTTCATGTGGCTGTTGATAAAGACGAATATCCAATTTCAAGAAATCTAGGTAATATGATCTGTAAAACATATTTTTCCTTACCTTACATACAGTTGTAGGGGAAGGAGGGGCATAACGGGGCATGGCTCTTCGGGGTATGATAGGGTACGCCATTGTGCCCCGTAGCTGTTATGAAAATAGGTTGAAAGAATGATTTTTTCATTTGACAACAGAATTTATTTTGTTTTAGGTAATACAACGGTACGAACGTACATAAAAAGTAGTACGATAGGCAGTTGGTCTGCGGAGAGCATGAAACAGGCCATTGATGAAGTTTTGAGTAAAATAGCAGGCTATAAAAAAGCCTCTCAACTATAATGTTCCGCAGACGATCTTTCCCATTCCCAAGTAAACTGTGAGGCAAAGTTGCTACTTTGCCTTACAGTTTACTTGGCGTAGTTAGCTAAGTACCCCATACTGCCCCTACCCAGGGGCACAATGGGGTTTTATTGAGAGTTTAATATTTTTTTATTTTCTTTTTTATTTGATTATTTATACTACCAAATTATATGCCATATGTTAGTCTAATAAGTTACCTAAGTACTTCAATTACATTAAATTAATAAAAATATCCTGATTATATTTTTATTTTTTATTTCCCTTAACGTCCCCGTTATGCCCCGTCTTCCCCTATACGATTGTGGATCGATCCGCAATCCAAATGTTTGTGTATTTGCAAATATTTGATTCAGACGGTGTTGTGGGATCAAAAGCCCTAATCAATCAACCCACGATATCCAATTTATATGGTATGCGAGTACAAACGTGTATTATGCTTGAATATTTTTGTTTTAAAGAGGATTCATTTTAATACTAATTTCAATTGGGTGCGTTTTATAAATTTTCGGTTTGACGAGTAAGAAATAATTAAACAGTGTATGAAAATGAATAACTTTATGAATTAATAATTCGTTTTTTTATTTCTTATCCTATTCATGTGTACATACATACCTAAGTCAAATATTTGTACAAGTATCCATAATATGGAGACTTAATAAAATCATGATGAAATACTGATGTTCTGGATAAAGATTTATGAATACCTTAAGTGTGGTGCTTAATGATAGGCCCCAGATCTATAAAAAAAAATGATTTTCATAACTCCTACTTAAATTTCCAAAATATTTTGGTTTGTTACAATGTTTGGTTACTTATATAATATTTAACTCAATATTATATTGGTACTGCAACAACTCGCCAATAATTTATGGAATGCTAGATAATATTCTAATCAGCCGAACCGGTTTACTCCAAATAAGTCTAACTAACTACACAGCTATATAAACAAGGTATTATTTATATTACTATATTATAATAAAAGTTTCAATATCAATTCTCACTCAAAAAAAAACACCGCACGATAATCTCATAAACACATTAGAAATTTAAATACTGCGTCCAATAAACTAATTAAGATATCAAACTCACCGTGACAGAATCACACGGAAACGTATTCACAGATTAAAATGCACTCCTGTGACCACAACACAAACACTAACACAACCTAACGAAGTAGGTAAACCGACAAAAACAAAATTTGCTAATCAGCCAAATTGTTTGCAAACTTTTGCTTGCCGAACCACGTGTTGCGTGAAAAATCCGAATTAGCTCGAAGGCGGGAAAACAATTTTATTTCCACGTAGGCCACGCCACGCCACGCACCCCCTTTCCCGCAAGTAACAGACAACTGACTGACCGATCTATATATTCTTGTACATACGTATAAACAATTTATTTTCATAGGCGCATCAGTGTGACTCACACATTGATAACCGTGTGCTATGAAATAGTGATGTATGTATATTATCTTTACGTTTTTGACGTGAACTTTTGACTTTTTGCCAACATCACCGACGTATAATTACGTGCAGAAAAAGCACTTGTCGTTTCGAAGTTCGAAATATTTTATTCGTATATTCGAAATCCGATCTAAGTTTTGCAGATGTGTTAATTAATGTAAAAATAAATTTTATGGCAATTTATTGCTAATTCCTGATAAATAATACCGCCGCACTCGTTAAACAAAAAATATTCGAAACAAAAAAGGAATAAATATTCAGTCAATTGTTTTCCTGACTTTCATTACTTAACGTTTTTCAGAGCGTATTTTAGAAGTGAATTGCTGTCGAATTGCATTGTTTTCATTTTATGTTTTAAATAATGCCACCAATATTTTATATTGACTAGAGAAATAATCGTTTTTAATTTTTACCTTTGAAATATTTGTGCGTGTAACTGATATTTGTTTGATAATTACTGAATATTTAATATTTCAGTATATATGTAATATATGAGTAGGCTTTTATTGTATTACACTATGCTATAAATTATAATCACCCTGTCGAATCCTTGGTCTAGGAAACATACATTATGTGCAGTGGGCCGGGAGTTCCTGGGTTCAATTTTCAAGTCGTGCAATTCTCGGGTTTTTCTAAAAAGATTTACTCAAGACCGGATTCCCCGGTATTTTCGGTAACATTACTTGAAAATATGTTGAGTCCACAATGACGTGGGATAACGTCAGGAATAGAAAATATAGTAAACATCTTTGGTACATGCGTGGTCTTTATTTGGGCGGGTCCTATTACCTGATAGTATCACCTACTCCAGCCATATTGGGCTTGAAGTAATGTATCTGAATGAGACCATCGCCATATTTATAATACATTTCACAGTTACATACAACTTGGGTACCCGATTATTTAATTGCTTTTATAACAATACAAGAAATAATTATTATAATAGAACTACAATGACAATTGTACCGTGAACTTCAATTCGAAATTACGCGTCATCAAAACATTGTTGTCACGCAAAATAATCGTTAAAATTCACGCCTATCATTTCTTTTGTAATACGAAATTGTTTATACTCCATATAATGCTTATATAGTAAGTCAGTACGAATAAACAAAGACGGTTAATGTTCATATTATACCTACTTATTGTTGTTTTATGATTACTCCTGGCAACCTAGCATCAATATTAACCAATAGTGACGGGGGCACACTAAGCAATATCCATTTACATATTACATTTAAGTTGGCCCTTGTCGCATAGGCACTGGGTACCATCGTTTGACTATTTTAGCGCCAAACTGTAATACATAGAGCTGAAGAGTTCGTTTGTTTGTTTGAATGCGCTAATCTCAGGGAATTAGTATTTTTTTTTCACTAATACGAAGCTATATATCTCCTGAGTGCTATAGGCTCCCTTTATCCCGGGAAAGTATTAACCCCGAAAAAAAAATTCACGCCGGAGCCGAAGCCAAAACCAGTTGGATATAATATTTAAATTTTTCAATAAGACCGCCATCGTGTATCGATATGCAGTGGTTGCAATTCGTAGTTCTGATTATTTTGGTACTATTTATGTAGTCTTGATACTTATCATAAGGCAATACTTGATCATTCACTAAAACTTGTGTAAAATGTGCCAACATTGCCGTTATTTTGGAAGTAAAATTCGTATTGATTATAACCATTAATTAATTGCACAAAAAACGTAACTAATAAAACTTCTAACGTTCTATATCTGAAGTTTAAAATATTATATCACAAGATGAGAAGACCATGGTATCGAAAAACTAGAAACAAAGTAAGCTCGGTGTGCCGCCGCCTTAAGAAGGGCAAGGGGCAGAAAGCAAATGACCAAAATCGATACAGCTTTAATAATTGATACAATCGCCGACCGCCACCGATGTGGATGTATTTCCAAACCCTGGAAAACGAAGATTAGTTTTCTATGTAGGTACATAATATATCGATTTTTACGAGACTCCTTTACGAAGCATAGGTTGCAGTTATTATTAACTGGAACGAATGCGGTCGAGGTATTGATTTTTAATGAGGCCGGCATAGGACATTTCTATTTATCGTACAAGGTTTCTCAACTTTCATGTGAAAGGAGTGGCCTACTTATAATTATTGATTGGAACGGTGACCGATTTGTTTATATGTTTACTGGTGGTAAGTCTCTTATATGTGAGAGTCCGCCTGGGTAGATAACACCGCAACGTCTATTTCTGCCACCAAGCAACCGTGTGTAGTCACTGTTGTGTTCCGGTTTGAAGAACATTGTTGCCTGTGTAACTACTGGACCTAATAACACTTAACATTTCATGTCTCAGGATGGCGAGCGCAGTGGAATACCAAACAATACTTTGTAATTCAAGGTGTTTGATAGTGTGTCAACTGTTTATGGGCGGTCGTATCGCTTACCACCAGGCAAATGGCAAGCTATTCTCGCCATTCAAAAGCAATAAAGTTTATATATCTTTTATATCAATGATGATACAGTGCTGACACTATGTAGTAAAAATAATAATAATATTAGCCCTGTATTATATACTTGCCCACTGCTGAGCACGGGCCTCCTCTACTACTGAGAGGGATTAGGCCTTAGTCCACCACGCTGGCCTAGTGCGGATTGGTAGACTTCACACACCTTCGACATTCCTATAGAGAAGTTCTCAGATATGCAGGTTTCCTCACGATGTTTTCCTTTGCCGTTAAAGCGAACGATAAATTTACAATGAATACACACATGATTTTTTTAGAAAAGTCAGAGGTGTGTGCCCTTGGGATTTGAACTTGCAGACATTCCTCTTGGCAGTCTGTTTGACACTATGTAAAACTACATAAAATGAAGCTACGCGTGGCATTGCACTGTGCTATTCATCCAGGGATAAGATAGGTTCAGTTTTACAATAACCAGTAATAAAACTATCTATAGCATCCTTTAATAGGTAAAAAGTTGGCTTCAATTTCCTTCACCTGAGCACAACATAATACTTGCAGACTGCTGCAGAGGATGTTTTCGATACTGAAACAGTAGAAAGTAACATTCGATAGCTTATCTAGACATTATTTAAGCAAAAATCGACTACCTTGTTCGAGCCTTGTGAATAAACGATGGAATTAGTTTTGATGCAGGATTACTCCGTTCAACAAAAAGCTAAATAAGCGAAGCTCCAGAATATAGCTAGTAATTTACAAGAAATATATTTAATGAAAAAACAAAGCTCCGGAAAATATATATGTAGTAATATACAACAAAAATGAAGAGAACACAATTACGTTAACAATATTTAGCGTGAAAGTAGTCGCTGGCCTAGGCACTAAGTAGTGATAGTACAAAATGGAAGATAACTATAAATTTCACATCAAACAATTAATATAGTTATTAAAAAGCAAGATCACAGATAGAAGAGAGAAATGACAATAAGGGTTCTTACACATAAACACGATGCGACGTCGTATCGTGGAAATCCACGACGAGCCACGTAAAAATTCAAGACAGGACTTCGCAACGCGCCACGATGCACGGCTTGGCGACGTCGATACGGTGCCGTAGTTAATCTCAAAAATGGACCGCAATAGACGTATTCTCCTGTTGCTGGTACTAAGAAGACGCCCAAAGAAGAAACAGATACACAGAAGATATTGGAAAAATTAATTTCTTTCAATTATGAATAACGGGAGTAATTTTATGAAGAAGTATAACACCTTAAAAACCGACGTTGTACTTCTATCAAGGCGCGTTGCGATGATACGACGATTACGATTTTCACGATACGAGGTCGCATCGTGAAAGACATTGCGTCGTAGGACGATGTCGTATCGTGTTTATGTGTATGAGCCCTAACAGTTAAAATGTTAAATATTGTAAAAAAAATAATATTCACAGTACATAAAGTTACAACAGAACCTAAATTGAGAACCGTTTCATAGAACAGAAACAAAGGCTGGTTCACGATGGAACGCTATAAATAGACTAGCGTTTTGTTGGCTTCCGACAATGAATGAAGATATAACAAAGAACGTTAGACGGGGCTGTATGTTTGCAGTTAGCAAGAACTGAATCATGAAATGTTGCCCTAATTTAGAACAAAGGGTATGTACCTGTTTAATATAATTTAACACCTTAACCAGAAATGGTTCCTATCACTTATACAAGTTTATAGGCATCGTTGATCTTACCATGGGGTTTGGCTCGTTTCCGATCTTATATTAATATAATTGGAGGAAACAAAATATTGCTCAAATACTGAATGTTTAAAAAAGATTTGAATAAATTTCGAACATGGTCTTATTGTAAATATAAAAATAATTTTAACAAAAAATTAAACCGCCTTCAAAAACCATTCGAAACCAAAAAATAGTTTCACAACACAGGTATATAGTGGATACCAATTTTGGAGTCGGTGCATAATTAAAATTGTTAGTTAAGCTAGATTTTAATTGCATAGTCCATCTTTGAGCTAAATTTCTTTAAATTAAATTAAAGGAGTTGGTATGCGTTTACTAGTAACAAACATATACAGTGAAAGGTGAATACCAAGCACATGTATGGTATTTCACCTTTTTCTTTCCTCTTTTTTCGGGGCAGGGAGTGCAATACGCCCACATTTGACCAGCTATATGTAGCAGGGGAAGCATTGGAGTAGTATTATTACAAATTTAAATATTACCTTAATAGCTTCCACTTGCTGTGGTACGGCTGTATATTTTATCTGACTCGCTGACTTTGTACGCTGGCAGCCTATTGTTTTCGTATATTTGTTAATGTATTTATCTAGCTAAACTAGCAAAAATGTATGTAAGTAAGTAGCATATATGTATGTAAGAAGTAGACTCAACCAAAACCCAATGCTAAAACACAACTAATGTATTTCGCACGCAATACGACTATCTCGACGAAAATTTACACATCTGCCTACCCCTGAAACGGGGAAAAGGTGTTATGCTATATGTATAAGTATGTGAGAAGCACACTCAACCAAACCCAAAGCAAAAACATAACTAAAAATGTCACAAGAAAGCAAAATTTGCGATTTCGTTCACTTGGACGACATAATTATTCTAGTTTTTTTAGTTTTAAACGACACCACTGAAGCGATTTAGAACAAAAATCTATGGGACCAATCTGGAGGTACATTCTTTCGAATAAAAAAAGGATTCAAAAAAACATTCACGTCGAATTTACAAACTCCTCCTTTTTTGAAGTCGGATCAAAAAGTAGTAAATAGATGTTCTAAATTCAAAACACGGCGTTAATGTCCAAATTATGATTCGAGTAAAAAGACAAAAAGAGGTCAGATTTGCTTAATCTTGTTGCAGACCTAATTGTTATCTGTGTTGCAGACCTAAGGAAGTGCGTTGACATTTATCTTAAATACTGAACCGCAGCAAATTTTTTCCCACCAAAAACGTTTGCGGCCGCGGAAAACCGCTTCCCATTAAATTTTAAATACTTTCTGATGTTATGATTGATCCAAATATATGAACACTCTCAACCGACAGTTAATATCATCACCACATTTATTTATAAACGTCATAAACGAATCCCAGATCACACGCATACCAAAAGGCAGAAAAATATATGATAATGGGCTTCCATGATCACTCCCTTTGTACACTTATTTATAGCCGCTGGATATATAAATACTATAATAATTACAAGCAGTAAAATAAATAATTTATTCACAGAACATCTCGGGCCTGTATTGTTGGATTTATTGTGCATTCCATCTGGCTGAACGCCAGTTCGAGCGGTATGGTCATTGTGACCGAATCATCTATCGGTTGTCGAAACTGTGACGGGTTGGATAACTGCATGCAAAAATGTATTTTGTTGGCGATTTCGATAAATTGCTGGGATGTTTGGGAATTCGCATTGTGTATAAATAGAATTTGAAATCATTGGATTGTCGTATAGTAATATGGAATAAGTGAATAGTACGGGATGAAAGAAATTTTGTCAGTTCCAAAAATAAGCTTATTTTGTTGTTGAAAAAAAATATGTAAGGTCCAGTTTAAAGTACCTACCAAAGACCCTAACTAGAATAACTGGAGGAGTGAATTATGAAGCAATTAAACAGCTTTTTATTATGTTCCAATAAGAGTAATTAGTTTCTAATAAGAGGGGACCTTTGTCGTATAGCATGCTTAACTAAGAAACATGTACTATAAAAATGTATAAAAAAATATTATAAGGGAACATGATTATTTTTACAAATATCTTGAAATTGGTCGTATAAGTCATTAGAATGGCATGTAACTATATTATAAAATGTATGTTAAAACATATTGGTAATAAAAAGAACTTGATTAACAAAAATCTGGCAACCGTCCAGTTATTTAATGAATGAAAGAAATTTTGCTTAGTAGTTTCATATAAAAACGACTAAATATTTCATTTAGATATTGTAACACATCATTGACATCAAATCTTTATATCAATGTCATTTAGGTATCAATTCGACAATATTCACTAAGAATTTCGCATATTGAAATTATAAAATTGGGAACATCAATTTGAATTATTTTTAACGTGCTAACGTCACTCTATTTTTCATCTCTATATTTTTGTATTGTTAAACAGAGCGACAAAGATAAATCAAATTATACAAATTGTCACAGAAAAAGTGAAAAGTCATATTAAAATCATAAGTCTGCAATATTTAAGAAAGTTTTTATGTAAAACATTTGGATGTTTATTAAACTTTAACGCTACACTGTAGAATCGTTTGGATGACTTTGAACGAGAAAGATTAATAGGCTACATCCTATAAGACTGCATAGTGGAACTTTTGTTCCTAAGTAGGACTACTTCATAGACGGCTCGTGAGTTATAGAATATTCAAAGGTACACTGAAGGTGCAAATGGATCACCTGATGGTAACCCAGGTGTTACATATGGAATCTTTTAAAGTAAAGAAGCATTAAGACAATTTTTCGAGCGAAAAGAAAGTGAAGTTGAGAGAGGAATATCCCTATTAGAATCACTATATATGCTACAAAATATTTTTATATCACATTCTTTATTTTTATACGGTAAAATGACCTCACTACACCTTTTGGTTAATGGAGTGGGTTTAAGGATTACCAAGCGCATTGCTTTCTTGATCTATCAACAATTCCAAATATCATTTTTTTTTTAAATATATAACATCTACAAACAATTCACATATTTTATTTATAACCTTATCTGGCCAAATGATTCACCGACTCACTTAAATCAACTATGAAAAATCATATATAGCCTGGGGCAATTTCTTTTTGTAACACGTTCCTGTGAAGGAAACAGCGAGTGGTTGAAAAACGATCGGCCGACGGGACACGGCGATCAAGGCAACAACATCCTGTTGGCGGGACGCCAGCCTCCTCTGGATAAATACACCAGTCAAATGAGAGCGAGTGTGGCTAAATGCAGATATAAATGACGCCTAGCGTGCATATTTACATTTTTTTGAAATAGAATTGTTTGACTTGGCTTTTGCTGTAGACAATAAAAGTAGAAAATTTACTCATAGTGTAAAAATCTATTTCATTGCAACCGTTGAACCAGCAGTGTGGCAAAATTATAAATGGTGACTGGTAATATTGACGCAGCTATTTTTTGAAAATAGAATTATTGGCTTTGAAGTTTACTATAGACAATGAAATGTAACAATTTTGAGCGTAATGTTGGTTTAACTTTAAGATATGTGCTTCCTTTAGAAAACAATTTAGAACAATATTGGCATATGGTTACAGACCCGAATTAGTATTTATAGTGGTTAGTCAATTGCTCAGTTTAAAAACAACAAACGTTTTCTTTCGACCTTTACCACCGACTATCTATGTTATCAATATTACAAGTCACTAGTTCTTGAAACAAATTAACAAAACAAAAAAATCAATATGACCAGGCAAATTAAAACCTTGCCAAATTGTTTTAAATATGGAAATAATTTCTTGGACAAACAATGTTTACTTTAAAAGACACGAAAGACACGAAAAGCAAAAATGGGGCCAAAGTACGATTATCTTTTTTCTGGTCAGGTAATACGCCAATTATAATAATGTTTTAACAAGGACGAATCTCTTACGACCTAACAAGCCCGTCCTGGCAAATAAACAAAAAAATACACAAAAAAATATAAAAATATGACGTAACAGGAAAATCTATATATATAAATGAAAGTTGTGTTAATTGCACTATTTATAACTCAAGAACGGCTGAACCGATTTGGCTGAAAATTGGTGGGGAGGTAGCTTAGAACCAGGAGACGGACATAGGATACTTTTTACTAATATATAAAGCTGAACAGTTTGTTGGTTTGAACGCGCTAATTTTAGGAATTACTGATTCGAACTGAAACATTGTTTTAGTCTTGGATAGCTCACTTATCCAGGAAGGCTATAGGCTATATATCATCACGCTATTGTAAGGGTACTTTAATAAAACGCCAGATTATTGTTAATAACTTCCGTTGAATGAACTATTAAGTTTAAATAATAACTATTGTTGTTAATTCAAGTCTCGCAAATGTTATGATTTTGTAATTTTATATTCAATGTATTAATTATTTAATTTTGATCATTTAATCGTTTTACTTCCGATTCAGCTCTTCCGGCGTAGTTTAGATGGGAGACTGTGTTGTCTCCGCTAGGGCAGTTGATGTTGAGCTCTCGTGGAGTGATCATTGGTGCTGTAGTGATATTATAGTTGGAATTTACGAGATTGTGATAGGATTAAGGAAAATAAAGTGTATATTATCTACGAAAGTGATTGAAATTCTGCTTATCCAACACTATGATCAAAAAAAGCGGAGCAGTAATGAAAAATGTTGCAAAAACAGGGAAAATTTATAACTTTTCAGAAATTATATTGCGTGTTTTGTGTAAACGGTTAAAGTTATGCAACAAATATGAATGACGAAATTGTTCCTTTTAAAAAAATAAAAAAATATATGTTATAAAACAAAGACCCCAGCCGTATATTCAGATTGTTGACGAAGAGAAAGCTATAGGCTACTTTCTATTACGGGAAAATATATAGCGGGACTTTTGTCCCGGTAAACTCTTTCACGCGGGCGAAGCCGCGAGCAAAAGCTGGTGCTAATATAAAAAAGTGGGTGAATCTGATTTTCTAGGCTTATTGACGGGCTTAGTACCAGTTTATAAAGCAATTTAATTAGCGGCCATTTTTTCTATTCCGAGCTAAATAGGTTTTCATATTTCATGTCGTATAAAATATTTATAAGTGCGCGAGGAATATAGAAGTGGTTATTATACCACCTTTTCATGTCATTCAATTTTGATGTTCGCCTGGTGGTACGCTCCAGGGTACATACAATTAAAAAACCGCTTAGAATATCGAAATCGTTAAGCTGTAAGGTTCCATGGCAAATTATTGCATAAGAAGGCTGGCAGAATGCTACTTAGCGAAAAAGGAGGTAAACTTTCATTAATATACGTAATTATATCTACGAAGACGCGCCCAACCACCTATTCAGCGGGGTGCTGTATGGTGTCGCGGGGTAGGGGGAATGATCCGAACACTTTCCCCGACACTATCCATCATAGTGTGCGTGTACACTTATTTTGCTCATGCACCTTATAGGTGATTAAAGAAAATAGAAGAGCGCATCTTCGTGGATGAAGTATTTATTTATTTATTTACTCTTTATTGCACCAAAAACAAAAACAAACGATACAAAGAAGGAAAGAGAGACAAAAGGCACATGTACAAATGGCGGTCTTATCGCTCTAGGCAATGTCTTCCAGACAACCATGGGATACATATAAAAGCGAGAAATAGAAAGAGAAGGTAAGGCAGTGGATTATATTATATTAAGAAATAAAAAAAAACAAATAATTTATAAACACTACATACATAAATACACATACAATATACACCTACATAATACATACATACAAAAGAAAAATAATAATGATAATAAAAATAAAAACACATGTATAATATATACATACACATCAATGTATCTGTTTAGTGAGAAAGATAGTAATCTTTGACTAGCTGCTTGAATGATGACAGTGTTTTCGCCCGTCTCACCGTAAGAGGCAGCGCGTTCCACAATCGAACAGCTTCAAATAGTTAGAAGTAATCTATACTTAAGAGACGAGCTAGTATTTCTTATCATTATTGTAGCAAACCTATCTTTCTCTGACCACATAACCAGTCTGGAATAACCCTAATAAAATGTCACACGTACAAAATAATTCTAGTATCTCCGACATAACCATTACATACTTATATCTCGATGTAATAGCATGTCCGGTTTGGAAAGTAGCCAATACTCGCGACACCCGATTGCGACTGACGTTTACAAGTCTCAATTCTTCTGTCAGAATGCGATCATAAAACATCTCTGCGATGTTTATCCATTTTTTTATCATGTCGTTATATCTGTCTTGGCATGACGAATGTGTGGAACATCGTCGGGACATCATTTTGACGTATTTTCGTCAGAACGGATGTAGCTGAGAAACTAATGATTAATGTTGATTTTTAATATGCGAGGTGGTTAACGTGTCAGTGCCCTGACTGATGGACGTTTGGAAGTGAATCGGCAGACATTTTTTTTTTGCCTACAATAGTTTATTTAGTATTTTGTCTGTTGATGCCGTTGATTGGTTTACAAGTTGTAGTACCGTCCGTTCAACCTTTCGATTGGTAATAGGAAATAAATTACTAAATTTAGTTAAAGCCAGCAGAGAATATATCGTCTAAAACAAACCTACTTTAGAAGCAGTCGCGTAAAATCTCGACTACGTTCCCTACTATGATAATGAACACTAAATTCCTTACATATAAACTAGGAATTACAAAGTACTTCAAAATACAAACACGCATCACGCATTTATCACCGAATGGCTATGCAATGGTGCAACCATGGCATCTATCTCCGCCAAACATGTTCCGTCCCATAGTGTGATACTTTAAAATAAGTTTTAATCAACTCCAACGTACAAAGCGAAGTTATTTTAAAGGGTAACGTGATATAAAATGTTAATAATGTAATTAATACTGTTAGAATGGACCTAAATCAACATGTCAAACGAGTGTGCCTAAATTCAGATTGTAAAGGTCGGCTTGGTGATGACGGATATCAACGTTTTATTTTAGGATTGGAAAGAAATGCACAAAACAATACAATTAGAGCCTCTTACCCGTGAAGTGGTAATTTTGGTGCTACTAGGGCACCTACATTACGCCATTGATCCCGCCCATGGTGTAGGGCAGGTCAACAGGTAAGTCACTGCTCAACTGCTTACTCTAACGAGTTCCAGATCGACTTGTATAAAGTGGCCTGCAAAATATTCCTTAGAGTTTTTTAAATTCGTCTGTCCATTTTGCGGGCATTAGGATTATAATGACTGGATGGAATAGTTGCTAGTAACTATCTCAGGAACGTATTATATAATGTTGTTAAACACCATTCTCCACGTGATAATACGCTGTACGGTGCAGCGATACGGCAGCGCTCTGAGGTCCAGGGTTCGAATCTAGTCACGCAAAGTGCTATTTGGGTTTATTCTGCTTAATATCAGCCCGGAATCTGGAATTTGCGGTTGATAGACGATAACTTCGCCCTCTATCACATCATGAAACACATATAGCGAAAATTGGGTGCCCTGCTTGTGCCTCTGCATACCTTTTTGAGGATAAATATGTAATCTGCGTTTGTTTGATTTTTTTAGGAACCGCGAATCAAAAATATATATCTAAAGTAGCTTCCTGTAATTCGTGAAACATAATAATATTTAGAATTTATTCAATTACTTCAGGTATTTCCGCCTACAAACAAATCCACACAGTAACAGACCTTACAATTATAATATAAATGTGAAATTCGAATGCCTAGCTCTATTTATTAATCGTTTTCACTGCTAACGTTTCGTTTGAAATTGTCCGGATGATTGTTAGTTTAATATAACTTTTAGTGACAGTCTAGTGAGTTAACCACTTGAAATATTTGAACAATTTTATTTTATTCGGCGGTATTTTTAGAAGCCATAAGACGGAGACGGAAATTGCACATATTTATAGGTATATCTAATCGCATCAAACATAGTACTTTACAGTTAACACGTTTTTGTACGAAAGTGATGAAAATTAAAAGTAACATTGGAAATATGCACCAATTTAACATTTGACAATTATATTAAGACTCAAAATCCTAAGAGTAGACTGTGTACAGTTGACCTTGTAATTTGGGTTTCAATGTGGGCAATAGTTTTTGTCGGTTCTTGAGTCGGAAGAGGCTAGAATTTTAATTAAATAAGATATTATTGACATAGTGAAACGTGAGAGAACATCTGGGAAAGCGAATGAATGGAGCGAAATGATCGTGACACTACGACGAAGCTCCTAAAATAAAAGTAAAAAAGTACAGATTTCTTCTTTTACAATATGGCTTCCACTTATTTATGATTTTACCAATGTCAAGTAATAATAACGGATCCAAAATAAAGAGTGAGACAATAATATAAATTTTCTATACAATAATTGAAAACGTATCAAAATCTGTGTTTTGTATATTTTAAGAACAATAATATCTTACTAATTCTTATCCTTAAAAATTATGCTTGATGTACATTTTGATTTATTTAATCAAACGTTCGCGGTTATAATATTAAAGTAAACACTAAAAAAAACCTTTTAAAAGTATATAAAAATGTTTAAAGGTCTCTTCCTAATCGAACTTCATAAAAAAATATTAGAAATGCAATCCGATTTGAGATAAAAAAAAGTACGCGACTTTTTTAGCCTATTTATTGAAAATATTATGAAGGTCCATAAATTAATCTCTTAAAGCTTAGATTTCAATAAAATTCCACTTCTATAAAAATGTGAAAATGAACGTCGACATTGTAAATTGTGAAGATGATAAATCTCTTTTTACGTTCGTCTCACGTGTAATAGACATCTATCAACGCCATTTTGTAGAGGTTCCACTTCATGACAAATTGTCGGAATCATTTTAGATTTTTTGTGACGTTCCATGTTTAAATTTTGAAGTTTTCGTTCGGAAATGAGATAGGTGCCGTGAATAATATTGTACTACGCGTTTTACTTTTTATTAAAAAAATATGCCAGAATGCCGTTTATTTTATCTATAAAAATCAATTGCTGTTCGTTAGTCTCGCTAAAACTCGAGAACGGCTGAACCAATTTGGCTAATTTTGGTTTTGAATTAATTGTGGAAGTCCAGGGATGGATTAAACGGTGACGAACATAAATAATAAATAACGGAAAATACTAAAAACGACAATATAAGTTTTCAATACAAAATGTTCCTAGCCATGAAACATTCGATGTCTTTTGTCTTTTTAGAAATAAAGAATTGGCCTGGCTGTCACATATATATAGGTGCGTTCAGAAATTTGTCTGTTTCATAGTTGTACTATGAGGTCCGATTTCTTTGGTTTATTTTGTTCAAATACAAAACATTTCAGAAATAAATAAAGTGTAAAAGTGTCAGTGGGTTCTTAAAAATAGAAAATAAATAAATAAATTTCAAGACTATTATTAAAATCTATCATCAATTTGTCAGTGCGTGAGAACTTTATTTAATGTTATTGTCGCAAAATGCCACGGAGAAGATGACTTAGATCGTCGAAGTTTATCAAATGTGCGACGAGCTTCTTCACGTGCAAGCCGTACTGTTGACTAACGGGAGACAGATAATGATAACATACGTATTGGTATGGCAAAATTGCGTTCCACGATGAATAATAATAATAAATGTATGTAGGTGATACAAAGTTCACCGGGTCATCTAGTTTAGTATATAATTAACTTAAAGGAATGATTTTTGTTCTTATCTTCAATAAATAGTCATTTAATAGATATGAAGGTGGTAATAAACCCCTTTTAACAAAGATGTTAATATTTCTAAAACATTCAGAAGTTTAATGTTTATTTGCAATCACTAATAAAGACTAAATAATAAGCTGACTTATTTTTATATATTACTAGCTTTTGCTCGCGGCTTCGCTCGCGTTAAAGAGTTTTCCGGGATAAAATTCCGGCTATATATTTTCCCGGGATATTAGCCTACACCCTTCCCAGGGTCTTAAACTATCTACACACCAAATTTCGTTTTGTTATACCACGTTTTATGTCACGTCCCATTCCCGTGGGAACGGGATAAAAAGTATCCTATGTCCGTCTCTTGATTCTAAGCTACCTCTCCACTAATTATCAGGCAAATCTGTTCATCCGTTCTTGAGTTATAAATAGTGTGACTAACACCACTTTCTTTTATATGTAGACTAGATGTAGCTCGCGGGTTCGTCCGCGTGAAAAGTGTTTTTATTTATTGCCACGTATGACGAGATTTTAGATTTCAATAATGGTGAATCTTTAACTAAGGAATGTTTTTTTGCTATACTTTCTTTTATTGCTTTGAATGACGAGACGAGCTTGCCGTTCGCCTGATGGTAAGCGATACGTCTGCCCTTAAACAATAGACACTCTATCCAACACCTTGAATTATAAAGTATTGTTCGGTATTTCACTGCGCTTGCCATTCTGAGACATGAGATGTTAAGTCTTATTATTACATTGGCTATAATGTCCTTCAAACCGGAACACAACAGGGGCTACACACTGCTGCTTGGAGGCAGAAATAGACATTGCGGTGGTACCTACTCAGGCGGACTCTCACATATAAGAGACCTACCAATAGTAAATATGCTTAATATATAGATAGTTCACGGAACGGTAATAAAAAGTTCAACTAATTTAATGTCAACGAAATGAACTGCTTGATCGTTTCAACAAACTATCTCTGCTTCGTAATTTGCAATTAATACATAACCTTAATAACTTTGTAATTGACAAAAGTAACAATCAATCAATTATTACTGGCTGAAACTAAATTAAATACCTAAATAAAGAAGACTTACGGAAACTAAATGCAATAACATAAAATAAAATGAAAAAAAACTTTGTAATAAATAAATCATCACCAGTACCACATGTTCTAAAATTGAATTCAAAGCCAATACGATCGTTTACAACCGTAAAACTCGCATTGAAACTTCGCGCGGGCAATTCAATTTTCAACCATTTCCACGAACGATTATCCTCTTCTGCCGAGTAGTGCACAAAATGGCGGCGTTGCTTTCGCCTCCTTCAGCCGCCACTCAATGGTTATTTACGACAATTTTCATCTTAGAAGTAAAATGTAAGTTATTGACCAAATTCCTCCGTTTATGAGTGCAGTTGTTGATGATTTCTCTGGAAGAAAATATTTAATTTTATATAATATTTTTTAGGAATCACTGTTTGTTAATATTCAAGAGACCTGTCGTATCATAATCCTAAACTGCCTAGGTCGGGTTTGTTCTGTGTCGGTTCTTCGTTCGAGATTTTTGTATTGGACCTAAAGGGCGATGACATTATTCGTAGTAGTCCTAATATTAAGCCAAATCTCTACAACATACCTAAAATCGTGTGTTATCGATGCCTTATTGGAGTGAGATAGGGGGTGTGGGATAATAATTGGCATTGAAAATCTTTTGATAAATAAGTATCATAATAGGTAGAGACGGATAGACAACTTCCAAGATATAAATAGCCCTTTACTAGATGGCGCTTGTATTATTTTGTTGCTTTGGGAATCTGCTATTAAAATCCTAGTGAAACCAACATTATATATTAATCGCATGTTACAAATAAAACAAAATTATTTACCGAAACAATATAATTGGTTGAAATCTGCTATCCATAAAAATAAGGCGGCAAAACGAGAAACGGCGAGTTGATCCCCTAACCAGTAAATTTAAACTTATTTTCATAGAAAAACGGGGGACCAAACATTTATTATGGCGATAAATTTTACAGAACATTATTTAAACAAAGCTCAGTAGACGTTAAGGACCATTTTGGAAAGGCGCAGCGGGGGAAACGATCTGCGTTACAATAAATTTATGTTTTAGGTGGACCGTGCTGGCGGTCCTGTAACAAACAACTGTTTCAGTTGAAAAGACGTATTGTTCGTTCAAAATTGGACAATTTGCTGTCCAACGTTCGAAGTGTGTCGGTATTTGGCGGTTTGAATGATTTATTTGGGCATATGATTAAAGATTAGTTTGCGTCATTGGGTAATCAGTTTGATGGCTCGTTAACTTGAAATATGCAGCGGGGTTATTGGTTATAGAGAGTATAATTTGTGGTAATGTGGGCCAGTATTGAACTAAAACTGAAACGAAAATGAAAAAATATTGTAATTTGTAAATTAAGTACTATTGTGCAATTTTATCTTAGTTAATTTGTATTTTTCATATTTTTTTACAGAACAGAACTTTTAACAAACATGTCGAGAAATTTAATGTCAGTCACGAAAAATTTAGTTGAGTGAACTAGAAAGCAAACATATGGAAATCATACATAGTTGTATGTAGGTATCAATTAAATTTCCTTAAAATATAATTAAATATACTTTACTCGTTAATCATGAAATCTAAATTTTGAACAAACACCCCTGTTTGATCAAAACGTAACAAATTACACATTCATAATCTAAACACTCTACGAGATTCTACTAATTATGTGCAAATAAACCTGCCAAACTTCGTCTGATCTCTGCGTATTTCGCCAATTTGATCTTTAACTCCAAGCGCCCTGTTCGCCAGATTTCCTTGAACAAACAAAACTTTGTCCTATGTGATTTTAATCGACAAAATTTCCAGAAGGTTGGAACTTTCTAGAAGGTTACATCGACAGGATCCAAGCGACTTTTTGCTTAATTAAAACTTTCTTTTTGAAGTCAATATTTTTGATGCCAATATTCGCTTCGGGCCGCTAATGTTGCTTAATGTGTCATGTGATAAGAATGAATTCCGAAATTAAATTCTACATCAAGAATTGTTCAAAGTTTTGAAGATTTCAAATTGCTATCATGTGTTTCTGTTTAATTGTTCGTTTTCTTGATACGTTTGAACAAAAGATAAATATAAAACGTTTTAGGTAACAATAGTAAGTTCATTAACGGTTGTAAAATAAATTTTCTTGTTAAGTTTGAATAAAATGTAACTAAAATGTTTTAGGTAATAACAGTACGTTCATTAATGTTTGTAAAATAAGTTGAAAGACAACGGCAACATTTTAACAAAAATATATTAGAAGCACACTAAATGGATTTGGATGATTCGGTACATGGAGAGAACGACTGGTGGATATATACCTATTTTTACGTGAAATATTCAATAGAACTTTTATTTTGAAAAAAGCCTAGATACAAGGCCCATATTAAAATTACATAACTAATAACGGCAACTGCAACACTTTTTTCATATTCCACATCAAACGATTTTATCAAATCATAATGAATTCTATGATACGAAAATCCAGACAGGTCTTTCTCGTGGCGACTCGTAATCAAAATACATCGGGCTATATTCCGAGAATTCTGAGAGCGATTCTCTTTATCCGGGGATTAAATTTTGCGGGAAACGACTTTGCGACAACGCGATGCGCTCATCTCTAGTGATAAACGAACCACCGGGCTCTGTCCAAATTATTTTAGACTTTATTAGATTTGCGATTAAGGTTCCTCTTGAAAATTCTTAAATCAACGACCATGATAGTAAATTTAATATTAGGGCGTTTTTTCGAAAAGAAAAATTTTGTTTAGCACATTTATACCAAGTGCAGAATTACTGTGCAATGCTAATGATAATAAAAAATAAATAATGGTGTGTCTTTTAAAGTTATTGACATAATCAGTGATTGTTTTTCTTACTTCATATTATTATTCAATTTCTTAAAATTCCTTTAATGTAAAGTCTATAAATATCAATTGCTATTCGTTGAGTAATTATTTAATACCATTTAATATAAATAATTCTTCTGTTAAAATGCAGTCTGCATTACGAAATGTTCCACGTTTAATCATATTTTACTTCCGACGTTTCGAAGACTGCAGCTTTTATGGTTATGCGGCGGCTGAAGTAAAACATCATGAATAAATATAAATAAATCAATCGGGGACTAATGCGTAGTCATATTTCAATTATACACATTCGCATAGACTTACAAAACATGATTTCCCTTTCTGCTATTTTTTTTTAAATATATCTACAAATCAATTTTTTTTTGCATATATCTAAACTAACTCAAGTAGCGACACCGACAATTTTTTTTTATTTAACCAAAACATAGCACAGAACACAATCATTATAAATAATACTTAAGCACTAAATTACATTAAGAATAGATTGTCTTCCTTAAACCTATGCCCAAATTGAAATTATACTACGGAAATGACTCTACAAAAACAGTTAACAATATAAACATTTGCTTATACTTAATCGAGTTACACAAACAAAAATTGAAAGTTTGAAACTAGTTTCGCTACTATGACTATAGTATCTGAAATATCATCAAATATTTAACCAACCGTATGCACTATCCACTCAAAAAAAAATATTTTAATCCCTTTTTCATATACATTAATTTAATATTCAATTAAAACAAAGCATCAATCTCGCATGTCACCCTAAGTAAGGGCAACTATGATAAAATCTTCGACAACAAAGCCGTACCCTTCATCGTGGGTTCATTATCTAAATTATCTACGAATATGTTACCCACCTGCTTAAATAGGGAGGGTATTAGGGCGCCGAGTATTATAAACTTTGAGTTAAAGTTAAAGTGTATGATCAGGAGGATTGTAAAATATCTAGCTGTAATGATGTCATAATGTTATTAAAACTTGCGCGAGACATTAAATTCGTCGAAAACAACCTGATGTTACTCACGTGTTTATGTAGTCGGAAACGCCGACCAGTTGTTTGTTATGCAGGAGTAATTAAAGCTATTCGTTTTCTTCAAACGCTAAGGCGAGTTAAGTAATAAAATAACACAGAGAGTTAAGAATAATAATAATAATAATAGCCCGCAGGGGCGGCTTTGTGGCGAGCCGACGGTGAGTGGCGACACCGCGTTCCCTGATTCCGTGGGGGCTAAATGAGACCCCCTGACCCTTGGCTTGCCTTAACTGGCTGGCTAGGGGTGGAAGTCGCAAGAGCTAAGAACCTCAGCTTCAGGGTGGAAGTGCTCAATCTGCGTAATAGCGAGGAAACCCGCTCCGGGACGCGACAGCGACCCGCGATGGTAAAATCGGTGCATACCTCTCAACACCCTTAAGCCACCCACACCGGTGTTGCGTCCTTGGCTACGCCACTTATGGGATGCCCATCTAGTGGGGGGCAAGTCACCGTCTGCCTTGAATACATAAGATTGAGACATTTTACTTGGCAGGCGTCCCGTTGTCTCAATCAATAGCCCAGCAACCAGTCCAGCTAGATCCCATCCATAGACCCAGTATAATTCCCATCTTTTCTGCAATAGTCCCTGCACCTTGCAAGCTGTCTTTGGCTGTATTTCCTCCATAAGTACAGACAGAGAGAGTACTCGCAAGGTGTATAAACCCCAACTAGAGTAATGTATCTTAAAGGGGCCTCTACGTGTTGGATCCATGTCCCCACGCAAGCCTTCCAAAAGGACCGGCTTTTATGCCGTGATTTCCCAGAGGAAAAATATAATAATAATATCAGCTCTATATAATATGCTGTCTCATTGCTGGGCACGGGCTTCCTCTACTATTACGAGGGATTAGGCCTTAGTCCACCACGCTGGCCTAGTGCGGATCGGTAGACTTCCCACATCCTCGAAGTTCCTATAGAGAACTTTTCAAGTGTGCAAGTTTCCTCACGATATTTCCTGCACCATTCAAGCAAGCAATAATTCACAAAGAGAACACACATAATTTTTAGAAATGTCATAAGTTTATGCCCTTGGGATTTGAACCTGCGGATATTCGTTGCAGCAGTCCGTTCTACACCTAACTAGGCTGGTCTGTTTTGTAGAATGTCACCTGTCTTTCTGTACCACTTCTGCAACGTCATAATTCAATGTCTCTACTTTGGATATTTTGTTAATGGAGTTATAAGTTAATTACACAACTGATAGAAGTTTCTTTGCCGTCTCGTCCGCTTATTACGTCTGGTAACTAACTACAGGGTCCACCATATATATTTATCACTGCGAAGTTCCTCCATTCCGAATAAACCCTTTCTATGTCGTTATTTATAAAAATTACACTAATATTCTCTATATAGTTGAGGTAATCGATATTATTTTAACAAACGGGATGTTTTGTATATTGTATAAATTCTAACTTTATCCACGACATGCACGTCTTTATTAGAATATGAGTGTTGTTTAAGGTAAGGACTCATTGAAAGCTTTCGCAAGATAACTTTAGAACAGCAAAGATATTTGAAGGGAGTATATAGAAAGAACAAAATAAGAAGTTGTTTATATTTTCATATTTGGTATGGAAATATCATGTGTATAGTATGAAGTGGATCTTGGAAATCTTCGCAAACTAAAATAGAATCGGTAGTTTATACGAACATTTTATAAAATACTAGTTATTGCCCGCGGCTTCGGCTGTGTGAAAAGCCTTTCCCGCTACAGATACCTAAAACACTGCACGATGCCAGATATCTATTAGCCAGATATATTTTTTTTTTGTCAAATGAAAATAAAAAAATCATTATTTGCCATGATAATTAGGCTATATTATGTTAATCTAGCAAATGGTCCACGCTTGTGACAAATATCATTAAAATCCGTTTAGTTGTGTCTACACTTTCTTCTAACAAACAACTACACATTTCAAATATTTTGACATTTATAATATTAGTACGATTTACGTCATCAAAGTAACTTTTTTGGTTCCAACGCGTAGTACATACCTCTATTCTTCCTCTCCTCTCCCGTATCTCGATCCGCGTGTAAGTTTCTTTTTGGAAAATGTCCTTTATTTTACATTATATATTACATAAAGTCGAGTATAAACATGTCAGGTAAAAAAAATATCCCATAGATAAATAGCTAGTCGAAAATACTAAATATACTAAAAGCAACAAATTTGCGTCCAAAGGATACGCCTTACATTGCTCCTATAAGAAACATACTGCCTATCTGAGCTGGAATTATGCCCAGAGCAGAAATCAGGCCGTTCTGAATTCCGGCCAGGTAGGGCACAACAGTCAGGTAAATAAGTCTGCCACTAAGTGAGCCCACACAATAGCGCCCAGCTAATTTATTAGACAGCGCTTAAAGTCTGCGTGGCTATTCGTCGAGCGAGGAGCGAGATGTACAGCGATTTACGTTCGATTTTCTTTTTTTTCTCTGAGAGCTAAGATCTGTTTTGCTATAACTCTATAATTATAACTTACTGTGACAGGTTTTTATATCATAATTTCACTTCCTATTTAATCCATAAATCTAAAGTAATTTGTACCTAATAGGTCTGAAATTTTTAGGTAAAGCTTTTGATCAGTAGTAGATTTGGCTGATTGAATCGATGAATGTTTAATCCATAACGACTTCGTGATAAAAACACATCAAGTATCATTTTCATTATAACTTGTTTGCTGCTAGTCGCCTCTTTGTCCGCCCAATAAAATGTATCAATTCATATTTATCCCTCAGAAATTTTAAATAGACATTTTATGAAAGTGTATGCTCGGCATTTAGTCTCTCATAAGCAACGGTTCGTGTAGCCAACAATGGTGAAGGGTCCTTATGACCCGATACCTGCCAGCTTCCCTTTATATAGAGTTTCTCGAGAATCTAATTATCATTAGAATGATTCGCAGACCGCATTTATGCATCAGTAGTTGTGTTGGGTTTCTTTTCAGAAATGTTCTCCTTACGCCACTGGTAGGTAGGTATCACTCCAATGTCTATTTCTTCTCCAGCAGTATACATGTTGTATTCTGTTTAAAATATTGTAGCCAGAGTTATTACAAAGAATTATGACACTTAACATCTAATGCTCCAAAAAGACGAGCACAGTTGCCACGAATTGATTTACAATTCTAAGTTCTGGAAGGTCTTGTTACTGTTTGCGGTTGTCTCGCTTACTGTCGAGAAATCTGTTACTCGTTTTGTCATTTGGTATTAAAAAATCTTTAATCAAATATATATTGATCCATAGAAAGGGGACTTTTACATTTAAGGTTTTATATTAAGTTTTTAACCGACTTCAAAAAAAGAAGAGGTTCTAAATTCGACGGTATATTTTTGTGTGTCTACGCGATTACTCCGGAAATTGTGGACCGATTTTCATTTTTTTTTGTTCGAAAGGAGATATTTTTTAAGAGGTCCCATAATCACCAAGTCAGGATCTGATGATTGGATCCTGAAGAAATCGGGGGCATCCTTCAAATTTTATAGGCCAAAACTCCTTTACAGTAAGGAGTTACTCGGAGAGGCATCTACTGTTTTAGTAAATTCTTTATAAGTTTGAAAGGGCGTTTGCCATTTGGTCTCATGACTATTACTAACACAAAAAAGTAAAAAATTAAAAGCTTATTAACAAAAAATTAAACACCTTTAAACACCACTAAAAACTAAAAAAATATTTAACATTATCTATATACTGGTTACTAATTTTAAAGTCGGTGCCTAATAAAAGTCAAACATTGTTTTCGTACATTTGTTTATGTATTTATATAAGTTTAACTAGCAATTTTAATGACTAATGTTAAATTTTTATCATTCACCGACTCCCAAGTCGGTAACAAGTAGGTAATGTTAAATTATTTTTTTGTTTTTTAGTGGTGTTTGAAGGCGGTTTAATTTTTTTTAAGAAGTTTTTATTTTAGTTTTTACAAAATAATATTAAATATATATAAAAAACGAATTATTGCAACTGCAATTCTGTTACTTAAGACATAAAACGTCAAATCAATTACTTCAAAGCCAATTCAGTACTTCGGATCAAAACGCCGATATCATATCTTCATGGCCGCGCAGGATGGGGTTGCTGGTGAAATTTACACCCCTACCCCAGTTCTGCGCTCTCTTAACAAGCTTTCTAACGAGAACCGACTAGAAATTATATGAATACGCAGACTTACTATTAACTCTTTTAAGTAGCGATTGATATCTTAATGTGATCTTTGAAGGCAATTTGAAAAACATAACATTCCAAATTTATCGCTTTGATCTGTATCTTCGAAGTGTATTAAATCAGTAAATAATTCCTGTAATTTAGTGAGGAGATTTACATGATATAATTAAACCTACGCTGTAGAATTTATATTTGTCAACAGAATGGATAGGACAGGTCAACGACAGTACCACTATCTCATAGGACAGCAATATCAAATGATATCTGTTAAACTCTGAATTCTAATAATTGGTGTTTAGTTTCATATAGTAAGAAAGATTTACAAGGCTTGGGCTTTAGGGAAGAAATTGAGGTTTTGAGTTTGTTTTGTTTTAATTGAAGTGTTTGGACACTTCCCTCCTTAACCTTAATTTCTTCCTTGTAGGCTGGCAGCACATACAGACTCCCGCTTTTTAACCCTGAAACATTAGGCATCAAGGCAAATAGTACATCTACTTTTCGCCGTGTGTATTCCACCCCATAATGTGATATGAGGTGAGCCTGTCGCTATGATTATTCTGGTATTGATGCCGATTATCAGAGATGGAGAAGACCCAAAATCAGGTCACACACTTGCCCATTTACCGACTTATGCCATAAAAAATCTTTGAAAAAATATCAAATTCATAAAGTATATTATCATACGTATTTGGTTGCCTACAAAATATAAAAGTAGCCGTAGAGTACACACCTATAGTTTTATACATCTTGTAAGATTATGGCCCTTAAGCCGCGTAGGTGGACATGCCTAGAAACAAACTGTCTTGACCTTACTGCCAAAATCCATATCAGCGGCATCGGGTTGATTATAGCACCCTAATATTAACTGAATAGAAAAGCTTATTTGTAAGTATTTTAAATAAACTTGTTAAAATGTAAAAAACTGTAACTTTAGAATGACATAGTCCTTAACATAAAAATATAAACGCAAAGGCAATCAAAGAACCTAAAAATAAAAAACCCAACCACAATTATTAAAAATATATAATCCATTCAAAACCCTCATTACACAATTTCAGAAAGAAGTTAATACAAAATGTATTTTTGCTTTAATCTCGATTGTTCTTTGAGCGCTGACTTGTTGAGGTGCTCATTAGAAAACTCGTCGAGTCCATTTTAGCGTTTCTTCCAAGATATTGAGTATTTCGAATACGAATCATTAGCAACATCTGTCGACGACATCATCTTTACTTCATTTTCTATCGTTGTGATTATATTATGTACTACGTACTAGATTTAGCGTTCCGAACATTTACTGTGTGTTTTGAATTGAACTGCAATCCATTCAAACTGACTTTAGTATGGTCAATGTTGACAGGTTGTGGTTATTTACGGAGTGGCGCTCATGACATAATAACTCTAGTCTAAGTGTAAACCTGGATTTGAATAAAAACTTTTAAGCAAATAAGTAAAATAATTTGTTGTTCATGTAAATAAATAGGTTATAACAGTGTCGTTTTGGTTGCCATGTTAATTCAATTTTTGAACAAATAGTTTATATGGACGTTCGTGTTCATAGAATATACATCAATGGTTCGAGTGAATATTTTCGTTTTTAATCTTAATAGTATACATGCGTAAGTGTGTGTATTGCAGTGGCGAAGCGTCCATACAAGCCGATTCCTACCGGGTTACCTTTTGCAAATTAGTTAAAATAATAAAATACCAACACAACAATATAACTAGAATAATAATAGAATATTCAAACAAATCGTCTTATACTTATTCAATTAAATCAATACATCAACTAGTTATCGTTATCGGTAGTTCTTATAAATTCGTTAAATCGTAACTCGCGCGCAGTGCTCGCGCCTTATAGTGTTCGAAGTGAACCCGGCGGCGCATAGCTTCCCTCCCGATATTGTTGTCTCTTTCACACGCAGCGCGGTGTCTTTGTCTAATCTTTTGGAAGTGACGTAAAGATACATGTGTGCGTGCGTGTCTGTGTACTTCAGGGTAACCCGAGAATTTGCGGCTTCGTATTGAGCTATTGGCGCGAAATATTTTTTATAATTTAGAATGTATAATTAGTGTTTGTGCGTTATTAATTCTTTTTGGACTCTTTTAGGTACTTACCGTTATTCAAATTATGCGATTATTTTGTAAATTTAGAGACTAGACTTATACTTAATGTTTATGTTAGAAGGAAAATATTAAGTATTATATTTTACTGATTTTAATTTATTGTGAACAGCGGATTATATGTTGAATGTAGGTAAAAATATTTCCTCGGGTTCCCTTTTGAAAATTGTCACCCTTTTCCACTGGTGTATTGTATTTTGTATGGTTTAGTGGCAAATCATAGCGCGTTATGACATTTATCGACAACTGCATTTACCTACTTTTAACTACTTTTTTTCGCTGGGAAAAAACTATTATATAAATATTTCGCTATCACCACTTAGTGGGTTAGTGGAATGGTTTTTTGATTTCACCGGTCCTACAGCTCAATGTGGACACTCGGAAGTATAGCATCATCCGGGTGACATTGGAGTGAGCCCCTAACCCCTGTATACTCTATACCGGAATATTATCTCAACTAAAACCTGCGGTGGCTTCGTAAGCGCATACGAGACGGACCCGGGGTTGCGCAAACCCCGCATTGAAGTGAAATAGATGGGTGGAAAAATTAAAATCATAAATTAAATTCGAAAATAGACTTTCCTCATTACGTCAAGAATCTATCACAATTAGTACGACTTAATTACTTACTAATTACATCAATAATCTTATAGAAATATTACTACATTTCAATTTATTTTAACTTATAATAACACGCAACTCTCGACCTTATTTACACGATTACCAAATTTGCTACATTCGAATACCTTACGTGGAATGAGTTTGCAAAGCTTAAATTAATTAGACGTTTACCCTTTCGTATAAAAACGGGTAAATTTCGTACATTTTCTGGATATGGCCCGAAGATTTATTACAAATTTATTTGTGAGGTACAAAGATTGGTTCATGTGGGTAGAAATAATATTCTTAAAAGTACCTTCGTCATTATAACCATATATATTGTTAAAAATATTCTTGTGAGGGTATTTGTGATACATTTTGCTATAAAAACACTGAGCGTCAGCCCGAGGCAATTAGTCATTGACAAATCGTATAACGCGGGTGGTTGGTGAAATACTAGTGAAAGTATTTATGTAGTCAGCAATTTATTTTTATTTAAATCAAAATCACTTCACTTCTTAACAATAACCAAATAAATTTTTGTATGTATGTTCCTTATGGATTCCAAAACGGATGGAGCTATTTGAATGAAATTTTTTGATAATCTTCAAGAGCCTAGCGGGTGATCTTATGTAATTTGGTAGTGAAACCCTTGAAGCATCTGAATGTTTGCCGGCAAACATGACAGCTAGCTGACATTTACGTGTGTCACGGGAATATAACCTTATATACTACATAATAAGGTGCCACGCGTAATGTCAGCTAGCTGTCATGTTTGCCGGCAAACATACAGATGCTTCAAGGGTTAAACCATAGATAATATAATTAGTGCTTCCTGTTCAAAGCAAGGATGGATTGCTAGATGGACATAAGACTAAAGGTTTATAGGTTTTATATCTAACAGAGGCGAAGGGTCCACACAACCCGATTCATGCAGGCTTCTCTTTCGTAAAATATATCATTGGAACGATTTGCAAACAGCATTTATGCATATTAGTAGTGCCTATATGTTATGTCCAGTACCCTTTCCGAAAACTTCACCGTTCGCCATTGATACCTAATTGACAACTTACAGTTAACTACGCAAAGTCGAGCAACATACATGGGTAAATCCATGAATATTGAAGTCCTTTATCGACCTACGTCAGTAAGTTCGTCGGTCATGTTACACTCTCTATTCAATAGCACATTATATTACCTAATGTTATGTCATAGTTTATAACTTTTAATTGATGAAGTAAAAAACTATTAATTGTGCGTATTTTGTGAGAACGTAACGGTTGTATATGTTTTCTTAAAAAATAAATATTAAAAGTTTAGGAAGACGATTCTATTCAAATTAAAAAAGATCAATTATATAGTCTCACATTAAAAAGAAAGTTAAGGTTGTTTCATACAACCGTAGACTTAAGCCAATAACTTCGCTACAATTTGTCAAACTAATTAATTTAGTTGAAGCTGTCAGTTTACTAAAAGCATAATATAGGCAGCTTGTTGCCGCTATTATACGACGTGTCTGGTGCAACGAGTTGATACCGTATACAATACGAGTAGTCATCAAATGCTACCATCATCATGCATACGTTATTCTTGTGATCCGGTTCCAACAGGCCGGCATAATTCTGTCCACTACCGAGGGGTAATCGTCTCTCGTTAGTTGACGCTCCATTGGACCCTACTCCACTTAACATCAGGTGTAGTGGAGATACTCTGCCGTGCACGCATAAAAAAAGAGTCAAATCCAATTGAAAAATGATTTTACTTGAGTTTTAGTGTGTAAAACCGAATTGCGCTTCAAAACTTAAATAGCCGATGTAGTTAAACTCTGAATTCTAATAATTGGTGTTTAGTTTCATATTATAGTAAGAAAGATTTACAAGGCTTGGGCTTTAGGGAAGAAATTGAGGTTTTGAGTTTGTTTTGTTTTAATTGAAGTGTTTGGACACTTCCCTTCTTAACCTTAATTTCTTCTTTGTAGGCTGGCAGCACACACAGACTCCCGCTTTTTAACCCTGAAACATTAGGCGTCAAGGCAAATAGTACATCTACTTTTCGCCGTGTGTATTCCACCCCATAATGTGATAGGAGGTGAGCCTGTCGCTATGATTATTCTGGTATTGATGCCGATTATCAGAGATGGAGAAGACCCAAAATAAGGTCACACACTTGCCCATTTACCGACTTATGCCATTAAAAATCTTTGAAAAAATATAAAATTCATAAAGTATATTATCATACGTATTTGCGTTGCCTACAAAATATAAAAGTAGCCGTAGAGTACACACCTATAGTTTTATACATCTTGTAAGATTATGGCCCTTAAGCCGCGTAGGTGGACATGCCTAGAAACAAACTGTCTTGAACTTACTGGCAAAATCCATATCAGCGGCATCGGGTTGATTATAGCACCCTAATATTAACTGAATAGAAAAGCTTATTTGTAAGTATTTTAAATAAACTTGTTAAAATGTAAAAAACTGTAACTTTAGAATGACATAGTCCTTAACATAAAAAATATAAACGCAAAGGCAATCAAAGAACCTAAAAATAAAAAACCCAACCACAATTATTAAAAATATATAATCCATTCAAAACCCTCATTACACAATTTCAGAAAGAAGTTAATACAAAATGTATTTTTGCTTTAATCTCGATTGTTCTTTGAGCGCTGACTTGTTGAGGTGCTCATTAGAAAACTCGTCGAGTCCATTTTTAGCGTTTCTTCCAAGATATTGAGTATTTCGAATACGAATCATTAGCAACATCTGTCGACGACATCATCTTTACTTCATTTTCTATCGTTGTGATTATATTATGTACTACGTACTAGATTTAGCGTTCCGAACATTTACTGTGTGTTTTGAATTGAACTGCAATCCATTCAAACTGACTTTAGTATGGTCAATGTTGACAGGTTGTGGTTATTTACGGAGTGGCGCTCATGACATAATAACTCTAGTCTAAGTGTAAACCTGGATTTGAATAAAAACTTTTAAGCAAATAAGTAAAATAATTTGTTGTTCATGTAAATAAATAGGTTATAACAGTGTCGTTTTGGTTGCCATGTTAATTCAATTTTTGAACAAATAGTTTATATGGACGTTCGTGTTCATAGAATATACATCAATGGTTCGAGTGAATATTTTCGTTTTTAATCTTAATAGTATACATGCGTAAGTGTGTGTATTGCAGTGGCGAAGCGTCCATACAAGCCGATTCCTACCGGGTTACCTTTTGCAAATTAGTTAAAATAATAAAATACCAACACAACAATATAACTAGAATAATAATAGAATATTCAAACAAATCGTCTTATACTTATTCAATTAAATCAATACATCAACTAGTTATCGTTATCGGTAGTTCTTATAAATTCGTTAAATCGTAACTCGCGCGCAGTGCTCGCGCCTTATAGTGTTCGAAGTGAACCCGGCGGCGCATAGCTTCCCTCCGATATTGTTGTCTCTTTCACACGCAGCGCGGTGTTCTTTGTCTAATCTTTTGGAAGTGACGTAAAGATACATGTGTGCGTGCGTGTCTGTGTACTTCAGGGTAACCCGAGAATTTGCGGCTTCGTATTGAGCTATTGGCGCGAAATATTTTTTATAATTTAGAATGTATAATTAGTGTTTGTGCGTTATTAATTCTTTTTGGACTCTTTTAGGTACTTACCGTTATTCAAATTATGCGATTATTTTGTAAATTTAGAGACTAGACTTATACTTAATGTTTATGTTAGAAGGAAAATATTAAGTATTATATTTTACTGATTTTAATTTATTGTGAACAGCGGATTATATGTTGAATGTAGGTAAAAATATTTCCTCGGGTTCCCTTTTGAAAATTGTCACCCTTTTCCACTGGTGTATTGTATTTTGTATGGTTTAGTGGCAAATCATAGCGCGTTATGACATTTATCGACAACTGCATTTACCTACTTTTAACTACTTTTTTCGCTGGGAAAAACTATTATATAAATATTTCGCTATCACCACTTAGTGGGTTAGTGGAATGGTTTTTTGATTTCACCGGTCCTACAGCTCAATGTGGACACTCGGAAGTATAGCATCATCCGGGTGACATTGGAGTGAGCCCCTAACCCCTGTATACTCTATACCGGAATATTATCTCAACTAAAACCTGCGGTGGCTTCGTAAGCGCATACGAGACGGACCCGGGGTTGCGCAAACCCCGCATTGAAGTGAAATAGATGGGTGGAAAAATTAAAATCATAAATTAAATTCGAAAATAGACTTTCCTCATTACGTCAAGAATCTATCACAATTAGTACGACTTAATTACTTACTAATTACATCAATAATCTTATAGAAATATTACTACATTTCAATTTATTTTAACTTATAATAACACGCAACTCTCGACCTTATTTACACGATTACCAAATTTGCTACATTCGAATACCTTACGTGGAATGAGTTTGCAAAGCTTAAATTAATTAGACGTTTACCCTTTCGTATAAAAACGGGTAAATTTCGTACATTTTCTGGATATGGCCCGAAGATTTATTACAAATTTATTTGTGAGGTACAAAGATTGGTTCATGTGGGTAGAAATAATATTCTTAAAAGTACCTTCGTCATTATAACCATATATATTGTTAAAAATATTCTTGTGAGGGTATTTGTGATACATTTTGCTATAAAAACACTGAGCGTCAGCCCGAGGCAATTAGTCATTGACAAATCGTATAACGCGGGTGGTTGGTGAAATACTAGTGAAAGTATTTATGTAGTCAGCAATTTATTTTTATTTAAATCAAAATCACTTCACTTCTTAACAATAACCAAATAAATTTTTGTATGTATGTTCCTTATGGATTCCAAAACGGATGGAGCTATTTGAATGAAATTTTTTGATAATCTTCAAGAGCCTAGCGGGTGATCTTATGTAATTTGGTAGTGAAACCCTTGAAGCATCTGAATGTTTGCCGGCAAACATGACAGCTAGCTGACATTTACGTGTGTCACGGGAATATAACCTTATATACTACATAATAAGGTGCCACGCGTAATGTCAGCTAGCTGTCATGTTTGCCGGCAAACATACAGATGCTTCAAGGGTTAAACCATAGATAATATAATTAGTGCTTCCTGTTCAAAGCAAGGATGGATTGCTAGATGGACATAAGACTAAAGGTTTATAGGTTTTATATCTAACAGAGGCGAAGGGTCCACACAACCCGATTCATGCAGGCTTCCCTTTCGTAAAATATATCATTGGAACGATTTGCAAACAGCATTTATGCATATTAGTAGTGCCTATATGTTATGTCCAGTACCCTTTCCGAAAACTTCACCGTTCGCCATTGATACTTAATTGACAACTTACAGTTAACTACGCAAAGTCGAGCAACATACATGGGTAAATCCATGAATATTGAAGTCCTTTATCGACCTACGTCAGTAAGTTCGTCGGTCATGTTACACTCTCTATTCAATAGCACATTATATTACCTAATTTTATGCCATAGTTTATAACTTTTAATTGATGAAGTAAAAAAATATTAATTGTGCGTATTTTGTGAGAACGTAACGGTTGTATATGTTTTCTTAAAAAATAAATATTAACCCCCTTATTCATAGACGTTTTTTATCGAACGATCTAGTAAGGCTGTGATAACAAGTCTGTTTCTCAGTGCTGACGGCATGGCAGTCTTCGCAGTGCGTAGACGTAGGGCCGTTGTGATTGGCTAATATTGAAATACAACAATAATAACCAATCACAACGGCCCTATGTCTATTTCTCAGTGCCGTTGGGCACTGAGAAACAGGCTTGTTATCACAGCTTTACTCCGTCCTTAGATAAAAAACGTTTATGAATAAGGGGGTAAAAGTTTAGGAAGACGATTCTATTCAAATTAAAAAAGATCAATTATATAGTCTCACATTAAAAAGAAAGTTAAGGTTGTTTCACACAACCGTAGACTTAAGCCAATAACTTCGCTACAATTTGTCAAACTAATTAATTTAGTTGAAGCTGTCAGTTTACTAAAAGCATAATATAGGCAGCTTGTTGCCGCTATTATACGACGTGTCTGGTGCAACGAGTTGATACCGTATACAATACGAGTAGTCATCAAATGCTACCATCATCATGCATACGTTATTCTTGTGATCCGGTTCCAACAGGCCGGCATAATTCTGTCCACTACCGAGGGGTAATCGTCTCTCGTCAGTTGACGCTCCATTGGACCCTACTCCACTTAACATCAGGTGTAGTGGAGATACTCTGCCGTACACGCATAAAAAAAGAGTCAAATCCAATTGAAAAATGATTTTACTTGAGTTTTAGTGTGTAAAACCGAATTGCGCTTCAAAACTTAAATAGCCGATGTAGCTGAGAAAGCCGCTAAGTTCAAATGGTACTGGGCTGGTCACATTTGTCGTATACCTGATGAATTTGGCCAGGATTGCTACCTTGTGAAGACTTGACACTGCTCATAAGTATCAGGGCAGAAGACCAAATAAGAGATAGCGGGTCGTACTGGAGCTATTTCAAGGTAACTGGTTCGCCGTAGCGCAAGATTGTGACTCGGGGAAGGATCTTGGGGACGCGTTTGCCCAACATTGGGATATAATGGGCTGAACATGTAGTGTGTACTAATTTCGATAAGTCGCTTCCAAATAATTATAGAGCAGCCACCCATCAAGCTGAAATGCGAATGCTCAGCATAGATAAGGGCGCGTTTGCGCTGGCTTTTTGTCTCATAATGCTTGTGTCTTAACATGTGAACGTTCGTGTATTAAATTGTTGGCTTTAACTCGAGATTCCACCCCACTTGAAGGATTTATTTACATTAAGTTCTTTTACAATGCTTGTTTTATTATTTTTTTAGAGTATTTTTATTTGTTCAATACGTACCATACATAATTTTACTATAATAAAATTCATTTCTGCTTATAATTTTGGATTAATCGTTTGCATAAAATTGAGTTTAAACTAGGTTTTAGAGCAAACTTAACGTCTTGAATAACAGTCTCGCTATGGACTGTGAAATACATTTTACTAGCTTTTGCTCGCGGTTTCGCCCACATGAAGGAGTTTTCTGGGATAAAAGTCCCTTTAAAAAATATCTGATTTAATTATATTTATGGCTCACTATTTTGGTCATAGAGGCTTCCACAAAAAAGATATATTATACTGTCGCGGACTTTTATTTAGAACTATTCAAGACCAACAATCCTACGGTACATCATCTTTGTGTAACTCCCACGGTTTAGGCAGCGTACGCCAAAAAATATTTTTTTTTCGACTTACTTGATATGTATCGTTATATTAAAATCAATTTACACAAAATCATTATAAACTGTAGCCTATGTGTTATTCTGATCTATAACAAATATTACTGTAAATTTTCATCCAAATCTGATCAGTTGTTTTTTTCGTGAAAGAGGAACAAACATAGATACATACATCCGTCGTCACAAACTTTCGCATTTATAATATACTAGCGACCCGCCCCGGCTTCGCACGGGTGCAATGCTGATACTAAAGACACTACAGAAAAACTGTGAACGTTGTATATAAAAACATAGCGGCCCGCTCTGGCTTCGCACAGGTATAACATAACAAAATAACAGCATTTCTCCACTATTTAATGGATATTATTATACATATAAACCTTCCTCTTGAATCACTATCTATGAAAAAAAAACCGCATCAAAATCCGGTGCGTAGTTTTAATGATTTAAGCATACAAAGGGACATAGGGACAGAGAAAGGGACTTTGGTTTTATACTATGTAGTGAAGTAGGATACTACTATAATTGGGTTGTGTATTATTACTTTCAAATATCCAAATCAATTAAGCAGTAAATTGTGTTAACGTTAAAAAAAACTTTAAATTTCCTTCAATTTTAATACAAGCAATAAATAACAATCCATTCACGTATAGCTTCATAGCTAACTAACTTCATAGTTAAATATGCATGCTAATTGTAATTAACAAAAGCATACTAACAGCTGAAAACGGAGATCGCGAAATCGATAATCCTCAAAATTTTCGACTCCATTATAGAGGTTAATGCGAGTGGAAGAAATTCCCGTTCGCTGTCTCTATTTGATAGAGGTCGGCCGGCTATTAGCAGATTGGACGTAGGAGTACATCAATCAATGTTCAGAATTGACCGCAACCCAGTGATTTATCGAAATGGCAAACTACTGAATGCATAGGTTTTTTTGTCATCTCTTGTGGCATTGACGTATATTCTATATAGGTAGACAGGAACGTCGATTTGTTCAAAATATCAACCAAAATAGCAACCAAAACGTCACTGCTATTTATTCACTTGAACGACAAATAATTTAACTTATTTGACTAATATTTTTTTATTTATTCAAGTTTACACTTAGATTCGAGTTTTAACGTCACGAGCGGTACTCCGTACGCAACCAGTAGCTGTCAATATTGACCTTATTAAAATCAGTTTGAATGGGTATCAGTTCAAATCAGTTGAACACAATGAATGTTTGGAACGCCAAATCGAGTATGCAGTACATATTATATCGATGTCTTGGAGATTGTGTGATTTTTTTATGATTTTGAGCGCGCCCATTTTTAAAATGAGCAATTTTATTTATTGTTTGGCTTGGGGTAAACTACGGTCATTATATAAAGCCCATTACAGCATTAAATATCTTAGGGCCAACGCATATAATAAATTGCATTACATTATTGTGTAAATTGATTTTGAATGATATTTCAATGAATACAATGTCGATAATAGTTCGACAGTAAAAAAATATCTGCTCTGCGCTCCACCTTACATGCGCCGGCAAGGATTACAATTCTTTCAAAAATATATAAAAATATATTGGCTATACAAATATATGTAAAGATATTGTATTACCTAATGCCATTTAAAGTGACACTAATATCAGTTATAGTTACTTACCTATAATAACTGCTTAAAGAAATCAGTAGACCATAAATAATAAAAAGTGGAATTCTAAATTCAAATATTCAAATTGGCAAACAAATCCGCGCGCCGCCGGCGGTAGATACGGCAGCTAATCCCAACACCAAAGGTAACCGAAGAACGCCGGGGCAATTTCTATTTGATTTATTATTGTTCTTCAACGATAAATCAGACCACAATAGGGCTCCCGGGCGCGAGCTCTATACGGAAACTTCTATTAATTCTCCTTAGAACAATTCTCAAGTTACCGCACAATGGAATTAGGGACAATACGTCTCAAACGTGAGATGTTATCACACGATAAGGATCCTTTGAGCCGGATCAATAGTCGTACGGGAAATTAAATATTGTTTTTTTTAAGACGTAAGAAAAATTATGATTGTTGTGTTTTGGTAATCTTTTTCATGCAGTATTATATAGGCATGCTACAACTTTTTGAATTTTACTAAGGTTTTAATAGCGTAAAAAGCATTATTTAATATTTGTTATAATTTGCTGTACGGAATACCAATATATATCTTATTCATGTTAATGTAATATCTGTATTGATATCTTTCCTACAGAAATTAAAATACATAAAATATGTGATTAAAAAAAGCAAATTTATAAAACGGACGTAATAAAATAAATGTAAACTGTTGAAAACGGACGCCCTGCCTAGTTTTAGCGCACTCAAGCGTCGCCCATTCAGAACTCAGATCACGTACCATAGTTCTTTCTGAACGGAATTGCTTCCAATAATCTCGTAAACCAATTGAATTGAAACCTTTTTAGTTTGTAACACGCCACATTTTGGCGCGCGACGTGTCACCCCGCTGTGATTCGCAGCGAGATCTGAAAACGTTCTGTGTTTTGTATGTATCGTGGATCCCCCACGACTCACGGTGGCAAAGCTTTTTACATCAATTTTCGTATTACCAATGGATTAAATCCAAGGGTTATCCCCTGCGGAAAGTTTTCGATTCGATTCGGCCGTGGCTCGTGAATCAATGTTAGAAAATTTGTATTCCGGTGCACGCGCTTCTTTACTTTCCTTGGACATCGTTCGGTCGGGTAGAATTTAAAAAAATGACAGTCCTAATACATCTTTCGTATGCGTTTTGATGTATTTTTTGCCTGATATTTTTTGAAGTTATAAAATTCGGATGTAATATTTACTAAGGGGGACAGTTGCGAGGGTTTCATTTCTTCCATAAGATATATTATGCAACTATAGTGTGTACGTTTATAATGAACATCTCAGTTTACCGCAATCATTTGTTATAATTTACTTTTAATGATATATATATTTTTAAGTGCTTGTGCAAAGTACTTTATTGTTTTGTCTTCTACGGAGACTGCTCTGAGAAATTGTTCAAGATGACATCGTCAACTTCATTTTACTATAGGGCTGTCCGTCCTCGTAAAAAAATTCATTAAATGCACTCGTAAACGATAACCAACAGCACTGTTCGATTCTAAAGATAATTTTTCATCTCGGAAAGCACGTAAGCAAGCACGTTGATCCTTCGCCTGATCTCTCTCCGGTCATGTCGGACTGCCGACTCGCCGGACTATGAGAGTGAAGGAACAGAGAGTGCACCTGTGTATTGCGCACAAATTCGTCCACTATAACATCTCCTGCGCACTTGGCTGATCTCCGTTGAGATTGGCCGCCGTGGCCGAAATTCGGTTAGGATGGAATCAATAAGTTTTTCACCACGAACAAGTGCACTTTGGAATGAACTACCTACTTTGTTGTTTCCTTGTGGTTATGACTACTCCTTCTTCAGAGGAGTTTTAAAACACTTTCTATAATCATCGGCATGGCTGTGTCCATGAGCAATGTTAACTACGTACCAACAGATGGGCCGTTAACTCGTCTTCATTTGGGGGCAAGAAAATGCCTATCATTAATTGTAGTCTGCCAAGGTCAGCTTAGCTTGCCAGTTAATTATTAATTTATGTATCACATGTAGTACTACTAGCTTTTTAATCTGAATTATTTTCGTATAACAACAATATTGCACATTCTTATAAATTTCATAACCAAAATTCAAAGATAGTGAGGTCAACATTATTTTGCTTGCGTGAACACATTTCCGATTACGAAGCAACATTAACATGGTACATCCTTGCCAGTCTCATTGACCCCGTCACGGTTGGAGCGGCTCCGACCTCGTCCGGAGTCATCAGAGGTCGCCCGCCCGAAAAATCAAGGTCAACTTTGGGCCTTCTTCGACCCATTAGACACTGCTAATGAAGCTTGAAGCGACTTATGACTGCTCTGAACATGCACCACTTTGCTAGATGATTCGTAAGAACATCTGGGTGTAACACACATACATTCGCGCCTTAAACCTAGAAGAGGTAGGCAGAGGCTACTTTCCACCATAGTAATTCTAGACTCCGGACTAATACTGAGTAGATGAATCCAATATTTTAATTATAAGGCTCAAATCGAAATTACTTAAAATTACATTTTTCAGTATGAAGAAACCGAAATTTATTAAAAACACTTTGTACCCTAAACGGACCTATACCTACAATTGTTTGCAAAATATTTTTAACTAATAAAAAATGTTACTGAATACACTAATTAGTGTCCTGTAAGCAAACTTGAGCAAGGCTTTGTCAAATATTTTAACAGTACAATTAATTAAGGCTACATGTACTCTAATGAGGGCCCTGTATGTTTCAACAATGACCATCAGAGCATTAGTATGTTAATTATATATTAAACTTGCTTTTACTCCTGGCTCCGCCTGTGTAAAATGTGAATTAGAGATATGTTCAAAAATGTCTTACTTATAGTAAAAATCTCATCAAAATCAGTTCACCTGTGTCTAAGATTTGTCCGTACATGCCTATATTGATAAATAAAATAAACCAAGTGTATATTTTGGCAATGTGCATCCACAGATTAGCATAATTTTATATAGTAACAATAAAAATTTAAAGCATCGGCTTTCGCAAGAAAGAAACGCTATTCGTCATCAGAATTCAATATTTTCATGCAGTATTTTTTTACCTGAACGTCAAAGTGACTCCACCTGATGGTAAGTGGAGTGCGGTCCAATGCAATGTCTACTGACTAGAGATGGCTACCCCTCGGTAGTCGACATAATTATGCTGGCCTGTTAGAACCGGATATACGCGGGCCACTACGGCAGGTTTAACCTTGTGGTCGCTATCCAGGCGGATATAAAATATATCCTACTACCAGTAAAAAGAGCTTAGTATATTTATAAATCGTATATCCAACTATCGGCGAAATAAACTAAATATATTTCTAAATCTCAATATTCTACCGTGTCGCTGGTGCATCATGTACTCTTATGTGGTGTGAATAGCTGGCTCGTGGTTTTACAGCTATCTGGCTATATGTCTGACGTCAATACTTCTAGAATAATGTCGATTATACGATAATAATTAATTTAATATTGCCTAATTTATTTATTCAGAGCAACGAAGTAGGCTTGCATGATCTGTACAGCCGACACCTGTCGACTTTCTTATTTGACGTGCATAGTATCTCTGTGTCTATTTTACAACCTTTCTTACTATTAGCTACTGGTCCTATAAAAGTAATTTTTGTAGTTTATTGCGTGCGCGGTACGGCTGAAGTCTCGTAGTGAAATCCCGAGTCATATAAAATGATATTAGGTTTTCTGCTCAGTATCAGCCTGGAGGCTGTAGTTTGTCCCTGATATGCTGAAACGCTCGCCTATCACATCATGAGATGGAATATACATGGTTAAAAGAGGTACTAGCTATGCTTGGGCGTGCGCGTGCGTGCGTGTGCGTGCGCGTGCGCGTGCGTGCGTGTGCGCGTGCGTTCGTGCGTGTTTGAGTGTAACATAATATATTTTAGTAGTTTCCTTCTCTAAATATTACGAGTGACTCAAACTTACAAAATTGCCTTCATAACATTGTAATCTCGCAATCTCGCCTCATTAAGATTAAAGTCAAGAAAAACTAAAATCCCCCAGCAAACATGATCTCACTGGTACTTAGCCGGTAGATTACAGTTCTTAATACGAACACAATCGTTAGTGTAAACCTTCAACCGCCGTGTCGCGATCATGGCAAGACCGTAAGTTACACTATGCCTATTGTTTATAAGAATTTACTAATATTATACAATAGTAGTCCGGGAAACGCTTCGGATCTTTTTAGAAATCCGTTGACCGGATTTTGATGAAATTTGGGTTGGATTTACATAGACAGATTATGGCCGAAATTGACTTATAGACCTTCCTTTTAAATGCCAGAAAATATACTGGAAAAATGGCTGGTGGTAGGATATATTTTATATCCGCCCAGATAATGATCACCGTACACAAGTTATAAACTACCACAGTAGCCAACGTAAGTATGTCGCGTTCTGGGATCAGTATGTGTATATCCGATTTCAACAGGCCGGGATAATTATGTCGATTACCGAGGGGTAATCATCTCTTGGCAATCGACATTCTATTGAACCCCATTCCACTTATCAAGTGCAGCGGAGTCACTTTACTGGACCGGTATACAAAAATACAGTCGTAATTATACTGTAAGTAGGTCATATAATAATAATATCAGCCCTGTATTATATACTTGCTCACTGCTGAGCACGGGCCTCCTCTACTATTGAGAGGGATTAGGCCTTAGTCCACCACGCTGGCCTAGTGCGGATTGGTAGACTTCACACACCTTCGAAATTCCTATAGAGAACTTCTCAGATGTGCAGGTTTCCTCACGATGTTTTCCTTCACCGTTAAAGCGAACGATAAATTCACAAAGAATACACACATGATTTTAGAAAAGTCAGAGGTGTGTGCCCTTGGGATTTGAACCTGCGGACATTCGTCTTGGCAGTCCGTTCCACACCCAACTAGGCTATCGCCGCCTTATACTACATAGTAGGTCATATACTACATAATAATTGTCCACGCCTTTATCCCTGTAGTCAGGAAGGTGTCAACACATTAATTTCAACTCTAACTCTTCAGAAATACGGCCATGATCCTAATCATATTATGTTTATGGAGGGCGGTTGGTTTTGCAAAATTTCATGCGAAATCTCTGCTATGCCTTTACTAGTCTACCTTTACAATATAATGAATTATGCCACTTACGTACAAAACTTCTTTATATCTTTTTCGGTTATTTAAACGAAATTGGAAAATTAAAGCTAGCATTAAGATCATATTAAAATTCTAATTCGACTTCTGGATTGGCCAAACTTCAACTTAAACAAATATTTTCGGATTACATAAACATATGGTTATTACACAAACTACTGGTGGTAGGTCTCCATATATTTGAGAGTTCGCCTGGGTAGGTACTACCGCAATGTCTATTTCTGCCGCCAAGCAGCAGTGTATAGTCACTGTTGTGTTCCGGTTTGTATAACATTGTAGTGTAACTACTGGACATAATAAGACTTAACATCTCATGTCTCCGGATGGCGAGCGTAGTGGAATACCAAACAATACTTTGTAATTCAAGGTGTTGGATGGTGTTTCTACTGTCTATGGGCGGTCGTATCGCTTACCATCAGGTGAATGGTAATTTCTAGTCATTCAAAAGCAATAAAAAAATATTTGTTACGATGATTCAACTTCTCACTTTACAGCCGGCTCTATTTAAAATCTAAACACAACACTATCAATAGAAGTATTATCGCATAAATGGGATCGTTACAAAATTATTTCACCTGTAGCACGGAGCGTCAAATGTTTGAACAGATGATTACCGTTGTATCACTAAGTGTTGTGAGTCACGCATTACAATAACACTTCCTTATACGTTACGTAAACTCCGTTTAGTTTTCTTAATTTGTTTCTTATATTTTTTATCTACTAAACGATGGACGACTTAGTTACTCGCCTGTTCGAAAGCGACAAGACTGATCATTAACAATTTGCTGTAGTAGCGGGGCATACTTTTCGCATGGGCGACGTCACGAGAAACATATTATTTGCAGCTCCTTGCAGCCCACTGCTGGACATAGGCCTCCCTCTAGGTACGCCATAGAGCCCGGTCTGCTGCTTTATGTAACGTTGCCGGCCCTCTCGTGTAAGTCGTCCCGCTATCTAGTCAGGGAGCAACACATAGTGTATGAAAATATCGAAATCTTCTTAAAATAAGATTAGCGCACCGTTTTATTTTAAGGAATTTTAAAAATATCGAATTAAAACCTAATACGTTTAAGATCACATTAGGTTTGTCAAAACAAATATTCTAATCCGACTTCTAGATTCGCCAAATAAAATTTTACAGTTACTGTTTTCGAGACGCACTCAAGATAAATGATCACTAATATGCAGGATAATTTTGACAACTGCATTACTAAATAAAGCCACATACTTCTCTTTTTCAAAACACTACCATAAGTTACTCGAAGCGTAGATAAAATAAAACACTGTAAGTTTCGAAAAAAATAATTAATAGGTGTCAATAAAAAGTAATTTTAATTTTAACCGCTTTCATGCCACTACTACTGCTCTAAGATAATTTCTTGCAGCATCAATATCATACTTTCAGTCAGAAATGCACTCCATGCACCGTCCCATATTCGCATCAAACTACATTTTTTTCAATCAAACAGAAAAGTAAACCCGGTATTTTTGTAAAAATATACGAAATATATGTTATTCAGGGATGAATTTTGGCACAATGTTAACAGATGTGAAGACGAGTGTGTAATTTAATTTCTAACGTAGTGTCAAAATGACCCTGTGTTTATATAGGAGACATACAGCAGGCAAAGTTTTCAACATTTACCTACCCATTAGAAGAGACTGGTTTGATGATGTATGAAATATACCGTTATCAAAAACATTATTCATAACATTAAACATTTTACTGCCAACATTTTCATGGTAATCTTGTGTAGTAAGTAACAATGTTATGAAGCTAAAACTTCAGTTTATGATGCAAGGCACTATGGACTAACTTTATTAGATTGTTGTTTACAACTAACTTGCGTAACGTATTGAGTTTTAGAGAGAAGAATACTTTGAATGATGGTTGTAATTATAGTCGGAAACGATTTTTAACATACGATGGTATCGTGTGAAAATAAATTGTATTATTTTTTATTGGCATGATGAGATGACTTCACACCTGATGGTAAGTGGGATGGGCTCCAGATAGAATGTCAACTGACGAAAGATAGAAAGAAAGAAGGGTTTTAAAGTTGAAACAAACAATAATTGGGTACATATTTAAACCAATAATGGGCAGATGGTCCTTCGACGGTCAACACTATTATGCTTGACCAGATACATATTATCCCACCTAAGGCATACTTACTTGGCCACAATAGTAGACCACGTAAATATAGATCACTAATTAATAAGCATTTTTCTTCTTTCCAAACTTAACTTTCTTAATATTAGTCCTTAGTTTATTACGTACTCTTTTGACAGTTTTTGTCTAACTTTAATGTACAATCAAAGATTCGAAGAGACTTATATAATATACATCGCTTGTTCAGTATTTATTACCATGGTGATAAGCACTTCGATTCTTATTGTCTTAAATAAATGCAGTTCATTTTAATAAGGACCGTTTAAATATCGACGGTCCTTATGCAAAGTAATGAATCTGCAAAATGCAATTTTGAATCTGCAAAATGCAATGACACATGGAATCGCTATATTTATCTGCATCGTTCGGTCTAGATTCTGTACCTCTAGCAAAATTTCAATATCATCAGCCTATATTTCTATACAGTAAATAGTTTAGTTGTTATGAATTTTCTTATTCAATTGAAAACTTTAAATCGCTCTTCTCAAAAGTTTCCTGATTGTCGCATAGGTTTGAGCTTGGAAATAATAAAAAAATTCCCAATGCAAACGGGGTCTCTACGAATTATATTAATGGCATTGAATGCTCAGATCCCACTGGAATGATTATTGAAAACTCAACAGAACGCCAAGTAGATTTCAGAACCTAATGAGTAATGTTCATTGTATTGTACATGCTCAGGCCAAGGTTAAAGAAATATAAGAGTTACTGGAGAAAAACATAGATTCTTAGTACGTTGATAATCACATTAAAATAAAACCAAAAATTTCAAATTGAGTTATTTCCTTTATAGTAGGGATGCAAATTTTTATAAAATGAACATGGCATGTCGATACATAGAAATAACTCTTGTAAAAGATTAAGAGAATTGTTCCAGAATTATCGAACAAAATTCCTCGAATAACTTCATTAAAAAAGTGATAGATAATTACAAATTGGACAGGGTATTCATCACCTTCTTAGAACTTAGTAAGGTGCATTTTTGTTGTTCCATTTTGCACGTAAATTCCACGATATAGATGCTATGAACCAATACAGTTCGTTAACAATCCTTTGTCATTTCGTTACGTCTTGTTCCAGTTCATTGAGTTTCTTATTCAATATTTTCATAATAACTATGTTATTATTAAATGCAATTGTTGCAACTTTTGCTTCTAGTTTCGTTTTTGTCTTTTTTAGTTCTATTTCAGTATACTTTCTTTTATGTTTATTTACTGATTCTAAACTTATTTGTATAACATAGTATTAACTATTATATATCGATGCTTGAAAGGCAATCATATCTAAGCGACAAATACATCAAAAATGAATTATATAAATATTTTGAATCGCCATTTTTTCTGCCTCATTTGATCTAGGTTTTGTAGGTCTAGGACAATTTTAATAACATTAGAGTATATCTTCATAAAATAAAAAGTTGAATTGTTATGAATTTTCATATTAAAATATAAACTTTAAAGCACTCTACTCAAAAAAATCTCATTGTCGCTTAGACATAATTGCCTTTCAAGCGTCAATATAGTTTTGAAATTAATTCTTCTGAATTATTGTTCCACGTCAATAATTGTTTTAGTTACTTTTGATATAAATAATAATAAAACAATGTTTAAAGCTGAGATAAGCCGTAAAGTATCACCACATCTAACCATTTTTTCGCACATTGAGTATAAATAGTTCTTATATGCAACAGTAACATTAAAAACTTAGACAACAATTAATGTATTACTCAACACCGGAAGCAGAAAGTTTCTAAACAATATTGCACCAACAAAGTCCCTTTCGATGGTAAGATGGTCAGTGACCATGGTAATTAACTAGTGTTTTTATTTTACCCACTCGAAGTTAATTTCCATAACTGAGTGGCCGTACGCGGTGTACCGTGTAGTGCATAGTGATGTGATTTGTCGATGATTTTTTCTTCCGGTTACGGCCAACCTCGGTCTCGCTTCCTTACATGCTAATTAACGGACATAAAATTGCAAATTTTATTGTTTGTGCAATTATTGTTGAGTAATTAATGTTATGTAACGTGTCGTAATGTTAGCAGTTAATATGGGAGGTGCATTCATGTTACAGTAATGAAAATAAAAAATATACATATTTATTTTATATTTTGTAGGTGTATTAATGTTACAGTGAAGGAAATAAAAAAAAATATTTATTTATAATTTTAAACATACTTCTTTTTAAAGAAAAAAAACTCGCTAAATTTAAAACAACGATAATTTGTTTTCAATACAACAAAAAAATAATAATGAAATAATCTACAATTACGTAAGTAGTAAAAACACAATAGCACATCATTACCATCGATATCGACAAGTCAACAAACAACAACGCGCGCGCATCACTACCCACACACCTTCCTTAACGTTCAGTGTTACGTGCTAGGCGCATGCGCGCGATCGTCTATTTAACTCACTTTTTATTTCGCACCATACGAAACTATACGAAAATAATTATATGGCAGTGGGGACACAAACGTGTGGTGAATTCCTTTGTGATCGTGCTAACGGCTGCAGGGGAAGGACATCTTCAAATGGCTGGGTAATATGCTACAGGTTTTGACCTTGTTCTGTTTGCAGTGTTAATCTGTTATTGTCGAGGCTTAGCCGCTGTGAAGAGCGAGTTTTTATTACGTATTTACCTTATAAACTGTTTTTAGTACGTTTGTCAAGTAGCTATATTTTAGTTAATTTTGTTTGTTGATTTTGAGCGCGCTCTAACGAATTTCTTGTGTTATTCTTGACGATACTAATACCGTCCGAATTTATTTTAATTATAATTAATTAAGCATTAATAAAATTATTTATATTTAAATAATGAACGTTTTAAAGTGTCTAAGAGTTTCTGTTGGTTTATTTTCATTCATATTTATCATTACCATTTCTGCGAATATTTGTATAAAAAATTACATTTACAATAGATACTTTCCCGGTTCAATACGTGGTTAAACGAACGATAAACCAAGTAGGAATTATCATTTCAGTTGTTATGACTGAAATTAATCTTTTTGTTGGTTGACGATGCAAACATTGTATTTTACGACTATGTTGATATCGCAGCTCAGTTTTACACAACAAAAAAAAACAATTAAGAAAAATAAATAAAAGCATGAATAAAGAAAACATTGGTGATCAGAATCATGTCTTTAGTTTTTTTTTTTTTATTTCGTTCACTGCGCCAGTGTACAACAAATATTATGTTAGGGACGTTTTTACAGAAGAAAATTGTGACTTTCTTTCTAAGAAGTCTACTTCTTTCATATATAAGATTCCGTCTGGGTAGGTAACATCGCAATGACTTTCGTATTTCTACCGCCAAACAGCAGTGTGCAGTCACTGTTGTGTTCCCGTTTGAAGGACATTGGAGCCAGTGAAACTGCTGGACAAAATAGGACTTAACATAACATGTCTCAGAATTGCGAGCGCAGTGGGATACCAAACAATACATTGTAATTCAAGGTGTTGGATGGTGTTTCTACTGTTCATGGGCGGTCATATTGCTTACTATTTTTTTTTTAGAGAAATACCTTGGTTTTGAATATTTTACACAACTTTTACTCACTAATTTTACTCGTGATACAATTTTCTCTTTGATTTTTTGAAATAATACGTTACCCATATTTATCTTGAATTCATTAAGTGACCTATTCATTCACAATTTCAATATTTTCATAAACTTTTAATACATAGGAAAATAGAAATACAAATTTTACATATTGTCACGTGATAACAACCAGACCTATTGTACCAAACCATTCTTCTGCTGACCTCTAATTAGGCTAATTAGACCTTTGATCATAGATCATTAAATACCATGCTGGCTTTATATGTATAAATACTATGTATCTTCGAATTTCTTATAGAAAACTCTAAATATTTGTTTTTATACAACCAGTTCTTATTCCACTCTAACGTCGCTCTTGGAAGAAGATCGTATCCGAACTCCGGTCCGATATTAGGCATAAAAACCCAATATTTTACCTGGCTCTGGCAGAGAGACTTATCGTACATACTGTCTGCGTAACTATTATATCACCAAGGAAGAAAAGCGAAGAAGCGAGGAAGGAACATAATTGGAAAGATAGAAGTGCGTATTCCAGCGCGGCGGGGTAATCGGATCTATTCCACGACGTTTTGGTAGTGTTCTATTCTTGCTAGGTTATACCTGCATAAAGGTGTAATAAAACTGATTCAATAAATTAATTTAATAGCTAAGGGGCCGTTTTAAATTCCTGATCAATTAAAGAATCTAGTCATAACAGCGCATTGCGAATGAATTCACAGCGAGACGGAGGTACTGCGCGTACATCCAATGTAATTAGACTGGTAATTTTATTTGACTACGATTGATACCAGAACCTTTAAATTGTGTACAGAAAATTTACTACACTATTCTAGTCTGCCTGCAAACTGTTTCTAATGATTTATAAGCAAATAAAAGTAACGTTTTACATCATTTTTCTTTTTTATATTCCTATTATAAATATTTTTTCTTTTTCTACGTAGCAAATACTTCTAACCGAAAATGTTATTGTCTAATTCAAGACATTAAACTATATAGTTAGTTCTGGACCGGATATCAGGGCCAAATATTTGCTCCAAAAGTACCCATTTGGTAATAAGTCGCTGTCTTATTTGAAAGGTCCGCGTGACAAGATATCGACATCGTCCTTAGATATTAATTCTAAAATAATATATTTACAGAAAATATGCTAATATTCGCAATAAAAACGTGCAAATCAGTATTTTACATGGATGTTTTACTATGTCACAGTATATTGAGCATCATAAGAGCGCAAAATTACGCGAAATTTTTGTATGACATTCTTCCCAATGTCTATTCTATATAATCTTGGAACTCTTTGTATCTAATAATTATTTATAACCATGTGACGGCATCAGGATGATTAAGAGCGGCCATTTTACATCAATTGTAAGTACAGTACTTAAGTAATCACTGTTCATTTTTCCTTATGTTAAAAGACTAACGATATATCAGCTTCGTTGGCTTAAAAGACTATTCCAATAATCAAAGTATAACTATACCATTTACTGGGATAAATAGTAGCTGATATGTCTATTCAGAAGCCGTTTCCATAAAAAAATAAAATACCTGAAATTATGTTTCGTACCTGTTTGTATGCAATTAAAAATCAAAGGCGACCTTATGTTTTGTGAAAATAAAAATAAAATAATATTATGTTCATTTTTATTAATGCTCATATCACTAAAATCATATAGCGTAATACTTACATATGAGAATATTATAATATTAAATAATCTTTCTTCTTACTCTATACATTTATAAATTCTAAAGGTAGTGAAAATGTTTGATTGTTCGTATGTTTAAAAGTGAATGCTGAAACAACTAAACGGATCTCGATTATATGTGGCACATCCGTAATAAATATCCTAAATTAAGACATAGGCTACGTTCTATCCCGATAATTTGCTCCCATTGTAAAGACAACCTATTTTTTAAATAGGGACGTTGACGTAGTACATTATTTTTGCGACTTGTTTTAGCAGGAAAGGCTTTTCACACTAGCAAAGCCGTTAACAACAACTACTATATCCATATTTATTTAAATGTCACTTTTCTTCGTAAAACTGAAGACTGAACGTCAAGATCCTTATGACGTAAAAATTAATATAAAATGCATATTATTAATTACCAGGCAAAAACAACAATGACATTTTGCGCGATGAACCTTCTTTCGAGTACAAAATAGTATAGATATATCTGAAGGTCATCAAGTTATTTGAGAGATTAGAAAATGCAATTATTATATATACATGTTTGCGGATGTATATTTTACTGGAGGTAGGTCTCTCATATGTGAGAGTCTGTCTGGGTAGGTACCACCGCAATGTCTATTTCTGCCGCCAAGCACCAGTATATAGTCACTGTTGTGTTCCGGTGTGAAGGACATTGTAGCCAGTGTAACTACTGGACATAGTAAGACGTCATGTTTTAGGATGGCGAGCGCAGTAGAATACCAAACAATACTTTAGAATTCAAGGTGTTGGATGGTGTTTCTATTGTTTATGGGGGGTCGTACCACTTACCATCAGGCGACCGGCAAGCTCGTCTCGTCATTCAAAGCAATAAAAAATACTATAGTTGGCCTACGCTCTACAATTTACTACAACCGACCAAAAGTTGAAGCTAGTAACGGTTTACTGGGATATGGCTACCGCTCTTCGATCTGGGATGCGAATAGTGGTGTTGAATTTTTCAGTTCGGTATGAGCCCAGAGTCTCAAATTTGTGCCCGATATTGCGATAGGCTCGTCCCCTATGACATCATAGAACGAAATATGCATGGTGATTATATATATGGCGGAAGTGCACTAGTTGCGCTCCTGCCTACCCCTTCGGGTAAACCAACTGTGTATGCAACAAAAATAATATCTCCTCTGAACAACTTAAAACATTTGTCAGTCGAGTCTGTCTGCTCATACAACATTACTATATAATGATTACTTAGAATTAGGATTTTTACGACCAAAAGTTACTCTTTATCTAACGCGGTTAAGTAATACTTGAAAACACGTTATATGCTATCACCTTAATTGCATTGAATGATAAAATAACTTGGTGAATAATTTAATTCAGTGCTGCCAAATTAGCGAGATGTTTTTTCATGTCAAATACTGTATAGACATACAATAATACATTAATTCTTTCTTCTTTCTATTGATAAATATAAATATCTTGACGATTGCGTCAAGATATTCATGCTTTATGGTTTGTCCGGGCTGTCAAAAATTGCTTACCAAATTTTTACTTTATTTCATGCCTATTAAAGTCGACCTTATAAGGTTGTCTGCGGCCGGTATCCATTGTCAATACACCCGTATGTTAGAAAGTAATCGTTGGCAATAGGACATACGTGAAATCAAACTAATACAGCGCATGATACATTCATAGCCAATGTGGAATGCGGATATTTGTAACCCGTTGAGTAACCGTGCTCAAATCGATCATGTAAATGCACAGTTCGATGACTTAGCAAATATGGAAATTCAAGCTTTCTTTTATGGAATACTAGCTGCGGCTCCAGCCAAAAGTTTTTTCGGAGTAAATATTTTTCTGGGATAAAAATGAGCACTCAAGAGTAATATAGCTTTTAGTGACTTAAATTCGAAATCGGTTTTGTAGTTCATAATATTCGCACGTTCAAACAAACTCTTCAGTTTATATATTAGTATACATAAATATAGGTAGACAATTTTCCTTGACTTTGTCGAAATGTGTGTCAGCGAAACCGGAGTATGACGGCGTCGCTGTAACATTTTGGAGAGTGAGACTGTCATTACTATTCATCTAGGTTTTGGTATTCAGTAGTCTCCTTTCATGGGCGGTGATGTCGTTTATCCACTTGAGATGATGCTTTTAAGACGGTTTCCTTACACATACATACATACATAACATCACGCATTTTATCCCCGAAGGGGTATGCAGAGGCGCAACTAGGGCACCCACTTTTCGCCAAGTATGTTCCGTCCCATGATGTGATAGGGGGCGAGCCTATCGCCATATCGGGCACAAATTCCAGACTCCGGGCTGATACTGAGCAGAAAAACCCAAATATCAATTTGCCCGACCCGGGATTCGAACCCAGGACCTCAGAGCGCTATTGTACCGGACGTGCAATACAACTACGCCACCGAGGCAGGTTTCCTTACACATGCACGGGAAATCGACTTCACTGCACTGAATCGTAACTTGAGTGGGGTCTAATAGAATGGCGACTGAAGAAACATGACTACCCCTAAGCAGTCGACCTAACAAAAAAAAGCGACGATAGCCTAGTTGGGTGTGGAACGGTCTGCCGAGACGAATGTCCGCAGGTTCAAATCCCAAGGGCACACACCTCTGACTTTTCTAAAAAATCATGTGTGTATTCTTTGTGAATTTATCCTTCGCTTTAACGGTGAAGGAAAACATCGTGAGGAAACCTGCACATCTGGAAGTTTCTCTATAGGAATTTCGAAGGTGTGTGAAGTCTACCAATCCGCACTAGGCCTTCGTGGTGGACTAAGGTCTAATCCCTCTCAGTAGTAGAGGAGGCCCGTGCTCAGCAGTGGGCAAGTATATTATAATACAGGGCTGATATTATTATTATTATTAGTCGACATAACTATGCCGCCATATTGGAACCGGATATACATAGGCTGATCCGGGAACGAGATACACTTACGTGGGCCACTATGGCGGGTTTTAACACTTTGTGTACGGTGGTCGCTATCCGGGCGGATATAAAATATATCCTATCACCAGAAGGACACCTACTATCAGCTGTAAAAAACCAGTAGTACAACGAGTTTCCTAAAAAGTCCTCTTAAAATAAACATCTTGAGCGTTTGCGTCACTTCTGCTGTATGAAGCCACATTGAAAATATTAACTTACATTTTAATTTCCTCTTTATTTTAAATTCTGTGTTTCCCAAATTACGATTGGTAACTGTAGTATACTCCATTGGTTAATCTTATCCCACGGCGAACGAAATGTGTTTACACGTGTTGCAATAAGGACTGTTTAGTTTTAACTTCCAAATTGTTTGCGTGGCGTTAATCCTTAATAGACAACCTAATGGCGAGAAAAAGTGGTAAAGAAATTTGAAATCTAAAATTCGGGAATAAAGACTATCAGCGGACTGCCTATGTATCTAAAATTTATTAGCAATCGGGCTTCTGAACAGAAGGGTTAAAAAGAAAGCATCATTAGTGTTCCGTCAATCTGTATGTTTAGAACGTGGTAAAAAAAAAACACGACATGACTCCTTGTTGCTATATTGAAATTTGTTGAGAGCCCAACACATGAATAACGCATTGATTTCTCGTTCACGAACATTAAAATTAACCGAAATCGACTTACTACTACTATACTAGTATTCAATTTTCAAATTTCGTTGTATTATAGATCGTCAGCTTCTTTACAATGCACAGAACATAATTGATAATTATAAGCGATACTCTACAGTTGCTTAAAAACTGCCTAATTATTATTCATCAAACAGGAAAATGTTCAAACGGAATTTAAAGTCAATTTTTAAAACTGTTATTTTATTTTGAATTTGGTATAGTTATCTACGTGAATTATTTAACCAGTTTTCCTTTTAATTAGTCCGTTTCAAACGTTAAGTTCTTAAATGTTTAATTAACCCCAGTAATAACACTTATTAAAGTTTGTAGCAATTACTTTAATATATTCGAATGAATTTTTCGAATTTGTACCAATCGGTCTCCATTACACTGGTCATAAAAATGGGTCACATAATTATGCGGGCCTTTGGTTTGGTTGCCAGGACGTATTTTGGTTCGCATATGGACAAACGCGTGATCTTTTTAGCACGATTTTGCCAGACTAAAACCTTATTCGGTATAACAATGTATAGTCGTAACACGGCCGCGTTATGTTATCTTCGTGAAATTAGTGTGGAATTATATTCTAATATACGCCAAAGATGCGTGTTTTCAAGCGTGTTTGATAAAATATGTAACTTAGACTTGGGTTTATGTCCAAAATATAAGCTTAGTTTAGCTTAGCTCGCAATCCTGAGAACCTTACACATATAAAATAGCTTAGTAATATAGTTAGCGGTTTTAGTTATGGAAGCTAAACTAACTTAGGTCTTGGTCTCCAACCGGCCGCCTATCTGATGTAAAATGAACGACGAATCCTGGTACCGTACCCAAAACGCCTTTCTACAATCATTAACGCTAACAGAAAACATAAATATATGTTATGGAATTGCCATGCGAGAAGTCCGTCATTGGAATATGTCTCCTGTATCTTTTTAGTTTTCTATTTTAGTAAGGGGTCATGGCTTCTACTCGTGGTCCTTATTCTTTTTGTCACACGTAATTTTGACAGTACATAACAAGAAACGCACCACGTCGCGTTTATGATGAGAGAAATTGACAAACAAGTGACAAATACACCGTCATTGATTTTAATTTAGTCGTACTCAGCCTTTTCTTCTACAAAGACATCTAAGCTATGGCACCTCGGATTACAATGGATCACCTAAAGTGTCAAAAAACATTAAAAAAAAATCTTTTTATATTCTATATTTATATTAGTATTCACAATTAACCGGATGATTTTATTCTTTTGACAATGTTTTAGTTTTTCGTCAGATATTTTAATTACCAGTCACGTGAAAAGGCTCGGCGAGCTACAAGTGAAATATAAGTACGCTAAATCATTTTTTGTATTTTTTTATTAGTTTTAATTACGAGAGGAGCTTCCGATCGCTTGATGGTAAGCGATATGACCGCCCATAAACAGTAGAAACACCATTCAACACCTTCAATTGCATAGTATTGTTTGGTATTCTACTGCGCTAGCCATCCGGAGACGTGAGATGTTAAGTATCATCATGTCCAGTAGTTACACTGGCTACAATGTCCTTTAAACCGGAAATCAATAGTGACTACACACTGATGCTTAGCGGCAGAAATAGACATTGCGGTGGTACCTACCCAGGCGGACTCACATAAAAGAAATCTACCACAAGTATTTAGCTAGAGACTTTTAATTAAATACCACGAAAACAAATTAATTACCTTGTGTATTGTTATACATATATTTGAAATATAATGTTATAGGAAATTAGTTAACTGATTGGATAATATTCCACACGGTGAGCGCATAATCTATATAATTATTCAAGTATATTTCTGTTGAGAAACTGCTGAACGGATTGGGATGAGATTTGCCAAACGGGTAGAATATGTGCCGGATTAACACATAGACTTTTATGATGGGATGCTCCCATGGGAAATAATAGAGCTATTTATAATTTTTATAAAATAGATGGCGTTGGTGTCGCCCTATGAATCGTGATAAGGACTTTTGTAGGTGAAAAAGGTTCACGCGAGCGAAGCGGCAAGCTAGCTAGCTAATACCTAGTGTTATAATCTACTTAGACCTTCTCATAATACTGGCGCTCGTTCAATTACTTTTGACAAGTAGTAATTTCCCATGCCAGAATAATAAACGCGTATAAGCTCAAATAAAGATTAAAAATATATCGTACAATATAAGGAAATCTTGGCTATGATATCATGTCTTATAAATATTTACAATATCCTCGGACTCACGAGGACTTAGGTCATGATTTTATAAAAGACTAGCTTTTGCTCACGACTTCGCTCGCATGGAGGAGTTTTCCGGGATATTTTTTTTTACGACTTACTTGATTTTGTATCGTTATATTATGACCAAATTACACAAATAATTATAAATATATAGTAATAATAATAATATCAGCCCTATATATACTTGCCCACTGCTGAGCACGGGCCTCTACTACTGAGAGGGATTAGGCCTTAGTCTCCACCACGCTGGCCTAGTACGGATTGGTAGACTTCACACACCTTCGAAATTCCTATAGAGGAACTTCTCAGATGTGTAGGTTTCCTCACGATGTTTTCCTTCGCCGTTAAAGCAAACGATATATTCACAAAGAATACACACATGATTTAAGAAAAGTTAGAGGTGTGTTCCCTTAGGATTTGAACCCGCGGACATTCGTTTTGGCAGTCCATTCCACACCTAACTAGGCTATAGCCTATGTGTAATTCTGATGTATAACCAATATTACTGTAAAGTTTCATCCAAATCTGTTCATTAGTTATTTCGTGAAAAAGGAACAAATATACATCCATCCTCACAAATTAAAATATTAGTAGGATTACCTAAGTAGTTAAGAATTAACGGAAAATTTACCATTATCCCCAAAATGAATATGATGATTAATACACACACGCACACATCCGTACACTATTACGATTTTATCCACTAAAGAGGCGGAGGCGCAGCTAATGCCCCCATTTTTGCTATGTGTATTCCATCCCATGATGTTACAGGAGCAACCATCTCCAAATCGGACACTAATTCCAGACTTCGGGGTGACAATGAGTAAATCCAACACTGCTATACTTGACCCAGGATTCTAACATAAGACGATTAACTAATAAATCAATATAATAAAATTTATAAATCCTCCTAGTGCTATTGTTTAATGCGAAAGTTACTGAAGATATTTCAAAGTTTGTTACAAGTAAACGAAGAAATTGCCGGATACATTTTAATGAAACAAATGACAAATAAAAGCCACTGATTGATCAAAATAGCTAATCCAATATGTATTTTTGAAAGGCATTTATATCAAAACGCGCCAACCACAACAACATAATACGGTAAAAAATAAATATCGCTTCATAAATAGAGCGTTTGACGCACTCTAAATATTTCCCTAGCACCCAAGGGACAATTCTAATTCCTCTCAGGTCGGTGAGATGGTAAATCCGACATGACTGGAGAAAGATCAGGCGCAAAAGCAACAGCTTTACGTGCTTTCCGAGGCACGGGGGTATCACACCGCCAACTTCCTAACACCGAGCTGCGAATGAGTAATTTTTAAGATGGAAAAACCTATTCACAATTATTTTGGTCCGACCCGGGATTTCAACTAGGATTTGCTCGCGGCTCCGCCTGCATGTTGAAATTTTACTATGTACTTTTCCAGGATATAAAATAACCTATATCCTTTTTTGTTTAATTGCCTCTATGGCGTATTTGTATTACTGTATGACTGCAGTGCTGAGGTCTCGGATGCGATCCCCAGTTCGCGCAGTGATATGCAGTTCTTCTACTCAGTATTACACGGAGTTTGGTGTTTGTGCCCGATACGGTGCTAGGCTCGCTCTCCATCACATCATGGGACGGAATATGCACGGCGGAAAGTAAATGTAACAGTTACGCTTACCTACCTATTCGGGGATTAAAGGAAAGTGTATATCCTTGCCTTTGGTATTGCTTTGGTATCTTATTTCGAACTATACATCGTTACAATCAATTCAATAATTCATGTGTAGAAGTTAACAGAACTAATTTCGCATTTATAATAGTATGCATTAATAAAAAAAACAACACGTCGAATTGATAACCTCTTTAAAGTCGGCTAAAAATTAAAATAAAACAGTATTTCTGCAATTTTATCGTGCGTAATAAGTATATCTATCAACCTCGTCGAAAATGGGGCAAAGTAATAAACCAACGGAATACAGTAACACGCTCTTCCTAAACTAATTAACATACATTTAAAAATTGCCACGTTCATGGCAATATCGTGCGACGATGTGACATAGATATCATTTGCTATATTTGATTTTATACAGTATCCTACTTATATTATAAATGCGAAAGTTTGTGAGGATGGATGTATGTATTTATGTATGTATGTATGTATGTATGTATGTATGTATGTATGTATGTTTGTTCCTCTTTCACGAAAAAACTACTGAACGGATTTGAATGAAACTTTACAATAATATTGGTTATGCATCATAATAACACATAGGCTACAATTTATAATGATTTTGTGTAATTTGGTTGATTCATGTCAAGGAAGTCGGAAAAAAAATGCTATTTTGGCGAACGCAGCCTAAATCGTTGGAGTTAGACAAAGATGATGTGATCGTTTATCTTAAATAGTTCTAAATAAAAGTTCGCGACAACATATATCTATTTATGTGGAAGCCACTATGACCAAAATAGTGAGCCATATATATAATTAAATCGGATACGTTTTAGCGGGACTTTTATCCCGGAAAACTCCTTCACGCGGGCGAAGCCGCGAATATATCTAGATATATAGATATCTATATATATAATATCTCTGTAAATAAAACAAAATTGAACAATTGAATGAATTTGAACAATTTGATAGTAATTTATAAGGTTGCACGAAATCTCTAGATGCAGGTTTACGACAAGTCGGTATTTAAATCTTTATAATAATAATATTAGCCATGTATGTTTTGTTTCCCGGATATATAGAAATACTCTATCCCGGGTCTTTTCCGGAGTCTCAAACTATCTCCATATCCAATTTTATCAAAATCCGCTTGATAGTTGTTGAGTTAATCGCTTTCAGTCAAGCAGACAGGTGTAGCTGGGGTCTTAGTTATATAATATATTTTTTAGATTTTTTTAAGGTCAAGTCCGTCACACATGATTGGTGCATAAGTTTAACGGTTTACATACTTTCCTTGCCGGCCACGGACCTCCTTTATGACTGACAGGATTTGGACGTCAGTCGGCCACGCTGGCCAAGTGCGAGTTGGTAGACTCACATATCCTCGAAATTACTGCATATCTCAAGTATGCAGTATATGTCACAATTTTTCCTCCACCGTTAAAGCAAGCGATAATTCACAAATAATACTCACATAACTTAAGGTTGACTGGTAGAGAATGCCCATGGCATTAAGTCCGCCTGTATACTTTTGTATATAAAGTGCTAAATAAATAAATAAATAACTTTATAAAATTCAAAGGTACGTCCTTGGGTTTTAAACCAAACCTGAAATTTTTAGGGGAGGCCTATATTCAACAGTGGATATACTGTACACCTCTAGTAGGCACAATTAGCCACAAAAGTAGCTAAACTCAAAAAAATCAAAACGCTTCGCCACAATAACTTTATTCGAAATATTATTTTTTCCTTGATCTATTGTAACATAAACCATATATTTTTTTAAAATGAAGAAAAGACGATTTTCAATATGGACACAATAGTTTAAAAACGATTTAAATTTTTGAATTTATTCAGCTACTTTCGTGGCTGTACATAATGGGATGAAACTCCAATGTTTCAAGATATAGTATAATAATATTTACGGTTATAGTTGATAGTTCAAAGTTCTGCATGAAGTACTTTATTATGACACTTTATTTTGGGTATATTTATCACGTCATTTATTTATATAAAAAGTAAGTCTTTCGCCAGTGAAAAGACAATCCTAGTAAAAAACAGTTCAAATTCCTACCAGGAACCGGCAAAGCTTATTAAATTCCCAAAACATCCAACAGTCCATTCAAATTTAAATTTCAACTATATATTTCAACCAATTAATTCAATTTAACCTTTAATTCAACCGTTCAATTAAATTGCTGTCATATAAACACAGCAATCGAGTTTCGCACACCGCATTCATAAAGTCAGTTTAACAAACAGCTTTGTCGCGTTTTTGCGGTCTATGTAAACACGCCATTATAGTTCACTATTGAATGTTATGAATGCCTGATTGCACCGAATGCTTCGCGTCGTATTGTCACCAATGCCGCATACCTTTGATATACAATCAATGTCTATGTTGAACTTACGAAAGAATTGCTTCGTGAATTTGAGTAATTCAAAATTGAACGTTGTCGCAAACGCCTAAAGATTTTTTATGCATCAGTAATGTTAATGTTTGATGAACCAGACATCAAGCAAAATAAAAGAGGCCTTCGTACGTTGAAGGGTCAATATTTAAATACAACAAAGAATTTTGTAAATCAATTTGATAATTTGAATTATTTATTATTTAGAAATGTATACAAAATTAAATTGTTTATGCATGAAAATATTATGTAATAATTATTAATCCTTGTTTTATATACGCATTATAGGTTTTATAAGTCATTCATTGTTGAGTAAAGAGGCTATATTATAATAATATAATGTTACAATGAAGCCTCGTGAAAACCAGGAAAACGAGAGAAACTTCGCCTTTATTTTTTTTATTATAATTTCATTTTGTTTCGAAAAAGACAGATTTCAATACATCATACTTTTATTATTCCACCAGTGCTTGCGCTATACGACAGATCTGTAAGGCCCTGTATTCGAACCCGAATATGGTTATGTGATATTAGGTTTTTCTACATGATATCAGCCCGGAGTCCGGAATTTGTGCTCGATGTAGCGACAGGCTCGCCCCCTACCACATTATGCCAACACGCTTTACAAAAACTGGGTGTGCTGGTTGCACCTCTGCTTACCCCTTCAATAATAATGGTGTGATGTGCCTTTATTTGATTGAATAACCGATGAACTGACTAGTATGCTATAGGCATCAAGAAGCATTAATATTGACTCGATATTAACAAAGTCCTACTGTACAAGTCAACAGTATTACAAGCTAGAAGGCAGAATATGTTACAAAGGTCGACTGAAGACCTATCAGAGGTTACTGGCCGTACAAATGGGACCTAATGCGACAACCGACTTAAAATGTCAGTAGGATTAAAGACAGTCGAGGTTGAGGTCAGTAAGCTTTGGTGCCGTCAACTGTTCCAGTCACACTTCACAGCAGCGGCAACGTGCTGCTAAACTAAATAATATAATTGAACCCACTGTTATTTCACGGTTGACTAATTTAGTAATAAAATAAGCTGTTCCACATATATTAGAGACTTTATTTATTAACTTTACAACTATTAATTAATTTTATTTCAGTTATTTATATAATTATATTACGTTTTATACTTTCTATTCGGTCTTCCTTTTCGATTATTTGTTGTCTGGGTAACTTCTGGCCGCAATTCCAGTCTGCGAGTCTCTGCAAAACGTTTTTTATCCAAGAGCATTATACTATATACTATGACAAGTTTTTTAATACTAGATATTGCCGAAATCACCGATAAACGATAGAAGCTATAAATATAAGAAGAGTCTGGATAGGAGAGACTGCATTAATGGCGCAGTTGTATTAGAGTGCAAATGCAATGCTGAAGTCTCGGGTTCAATCCCGATAAGTGGTATTGGCTTTTTCTACTCAGTATCAGCTCGGAGTCCCGAATTTGTATCGGATATAGCAATAGGCTCGCCGCCTATCACATCATGGGTTGGAGATAGAAGGGAAGGAAAACGAGGAAACGTAATACGCACGGTGAAATGTGGGTGTACTAGTTGTGCCTCTGCCTAACTCTGAGGCAAAGGCACTATATTTATTTAGCAGAAAAAATTGGTTATACAAAAATAATCTTTAAATGATTCTCATGACATCCAACAAAACGGGAACAGTGGTGTACCTAAGTGGATGGAAACTGATGACGTTGGGCTTGGCCAGCGCTTTCACAAAATATTGGAAATAGAAACTAGTTTAATAACTGCTGTTGTCAACAAAAACCCAATAATGATGCATGTTAGGAAGATTGCGTGCTACTATCAATTCATGTCATACGTTTTCATTTCCTAATAGTTACGGTTCGACGTTACAAACACAATCACTATTATATATCATATATTTTTTTGGTTTACGAGATAGAGCAGTTGCTCGCCTGATCATAAACAATGCTACATCACACAGAGCTTTGAATTATAGTTAGGGGGCCCTATTCCGTCTACTGGAACATGTCAGTCTTTTAGCAATTACGGGCGTTCTAATCGAAGGACAGCTTAAATAGCTGCTTAAGTAAAAAAATCAAAAAATCCCCTATTTATCTATACGACTTTTAACGCTGTCCTTTAATTAGAAAGCATATAAATGCAAAATGACGTAGACGGTAAAGGGCGCCCTGACTACAGAAATTCGCAAAGCAAAGCAAATCATGGAACATCAGATAGTATTTGTTTTAAACGCCTTATGATTACACCGGCTATAAAGCCCTTTAAAATCGAACAACAGTAGTACCAAGCTAAAAAATATATTATTTTTATATGACATTATTTTTCATTTACTTTGCTCGAAAATTATTTATCCCCAAATCTAATTATATCGCTTACAAATGTATTACTAAAGTCAGTAAGAAAAAAACTACAAAAACCACTTTGCATATTTAGAAATGTCACAGTCTAAATATTTTCAACTCTAACGAAATATTAAAAGGAATCAAATTAAGAATGTACTGCGAAATGCATACGACATAACTAATTGTAGACTTTCCGAATTTGGACGTTGTAATATATACTTATTTATACTAATATTATAAGGCTGAAGAGTTTGTTTGATCGCGCTAATCTCATCATTACTAAATCGATTTTTTTTTTCACTTATAGGAAGCTACATTACTTCTAAGTACTGTCGGCTAATTTTTATCGCGGAAAAACTTATTCACACTGGCAGTGCTGCGAGAAAAATCTAGTACAATAAAAATATATTGTGTTTGTATAATATAACATGATAGATAAACCCTAACCGTTAAAGTAAATACCGTAAAACTTGGCACATTGAAGCGTTTTCTCTCAAATAAAGTTTTCATATTTTTTTGCAATATCTTATCCCTAGACGATGATGCAGCGAATCAACTGCTATACCAATATACGTATTCAATTGTAAAGTAAGATGTCTGCATCCACGCAGACATAGACGCGGTATTAAGCTAGTCTGTTACGTAATATTTATTGCTGAGGTTCACAAAGCGAATGTTTTGCGCCAGTGAGCCGGAGACTACGTTTTTTTTTCCGGAATGTCCGTCACGGTCCACTGTTTCGGGATAAACGAAAGTTATAAATAAAATACTATTCATACATATTTAAATATAGAATTTCTTTAAATAATAATATTTTTAGATGTAACTACGTAATATTTTTATTTAAATATACGTTTTTTTTTTGGTCTAATATTTCGATCGTCATGACAATTTATACGTAAAATAAATTATAGCTTTGGCTTATTATTACAAGGTTTTATTTTTTATACTAATTGTATTATATGCGATTGATCACATAAGTCTATGACTTTTCAGTAAAAAAATCTAATAATCCCGAAGGATAAATAAACGAGAATCATAAATTATTGCCTGTCTAGTTTTTACTAACATCTCAAAATGGACCTAGGACCGTGTAATAGTAAACCCACTATTTATAATTCGTTTGTTTATGCTTAATCTTATGAATCAATTATATCTTACGAATTAATTTTGTATGTTTATTGAAAAATGAGCCCTTCATCAAATAAATTATTAGTTTTATTTTACTGGCGTCTCCTTTGCGTGATTTCATTTAGTTTCAGGATTCAATTTTGACCCATTCCCATCACGCAATAATATGTCTAATACCTAACTAAATGAAAACAAATACCGCAGTTTCTATCTTAAAACCACGTCATTCATAATTACGGCCAAAGTCCCATATAACTATAGAATATAAAATTGACTGCCTCTGTGATATAGTTGTATAATATATGCGGTATGACACGTTTCCGAGGTCCTAGGTTCAAATCGTAGGTCGAGCAAAGTGATATTTTCTGCAGGATCAGCCTGGAGTCTAAAATTTAAGCCCGGTAACCCGGGACGGAACACAAATGGTGAAACCGGGTGACACAGTTACACTTCTGTCTGCTCCTTCCGGGATGTAAGGAGTATTTTGTGTTATATTTTCAATTTTGCTTTGCTGATGGTGTTTATAGCGACCACCGTACACAAAGTGTTAAAACCCGCCATATTGGCCCACGTAAGTGTCGCGTTCCGAGATCATCCTGTATAATAATAATAATAATAATATCAGCCCTGTATTATATACTTGCCCACTGCTGAGCACGGGCCTCCTCTACTACTGAGAGGGATTAGGCCTTAGTCCACCACGCTGGCCTAGTGCGAATTGGTAGACTTCACAAACCTTCGAAATTCCTATAGAGAACTTCTCAGATGTGCAGGTTTCCTCACGATGTTTTCCTTCACCGTTAAAGCGAACGATAAATTCACAAAGAATACACACATGATTTTTTAGAAAAGTCAGAGGTGTGTGCCTTTGGGATTTGAACCTGCGGACATTCGTCTCGGCAGTCCGTTCCACATCCAACTAGGCTATCACCGCTCTTCTGTATCCTGTATATATCCGGTTTTAAATAAGCCGGCATAATTGTGTTGACGGACGAGAGACAATTACCCCTAGGTAGTTTAATTTTATACGATCCCACTCAACTACCATCAGGTGCAGTGTATTCACTTTGTCGTGATCATATAAAACATACCACTACTTATACCAATCCTCTTTCATTGCAGACAATAAGATCAACATGGGACCTGATCAAAACCCAACTATGCACGATATCGTTGTCACTAACGCTGTTCAACTCGGTCCGTCTGCCTCGAGAGGCGTTCAAGCATGGGGCTGTGCCGTACCTGGTGGTGTACACATTTTGGCTGCTGGTTGTCGGTTTGCCGACGACGCTGCTGCAGTTGGCGATGGGGCAGCTGAGCCAGCAAGATCCTGTTGGGGTGTGGAGAGCTGTGCCTATATTGAGGGGTGAGTTTCAAAGGTACTATTGATTTAAATTCTATAAAGAAGTTTAAATGGTTATAAGTAAATTCGTTTATGTCTTAATTGTTTTAAAAAGTATGAGATCGGTGAACAAGCTACTGAAAATAATGCTACCTATCAAATCATAGGTTTTGGTGACACTTCCACACTAAAGTTACGATAAAACATTGCAGAATATTATTATATTAAATCCTTTGAAATACCTTGCAGAACTAAACTAAATCCAGAAATAAACTCTGTCTTCATTTACTTTAAAATCTTAGAATTGCTCCACCTTAAATATCATAAAAACTTTTTAAAATCTTCTGTGTAATTTTCAATGAAATATTATTCGACATTATTTCCAGTGTTAAAATAACACACAAAACTATTAAGACAAATAATGTAGGCGTTTTCAACTTCTTCTGCGTAGCTCTCCTTTAACATCCTGCATTTGTTGTGGCATTGAACTCTTTTCATTCAGTTCAATCAGGCAATCTTCTTTATGTCGTCTTTCTTTCCGGGATTTTTTTGCCATGGCTTCCATTCCAGAAGATGTCTTTACTAAGACTTACATTTCCGAGCGGCATGTCCAACCCACTGCCATTTTAGACATCTGTGACTTTCCTTTATCCAATCAAAGTAAAATCCTTCCTTCCTCTATTACAAGAGAATAAACTCTAGCGAAATATAGGCATGATAGATCCTTGAAAAGGGAGACGAGGTGATACTATTTATTAATAGATAATAACATATAAAGCTTCTCATACTAATATAAAATTCACAGAAAATCTTCTTTGCTCTGAAAGTGGAATGAAATCCGATTATAATAAGTTGGATGAGGTATACGATACGTCGACCTAGATATTATTCAAAACTTATCGAGTAAAATATTATTATATTATATCATACATTTTGAAATTGAACACTTTATATCGATGAGGATTTATATCTTGTTGAAAAATACAATAAAGTTCATAATAGTTAAGTATAGAAAACGTAGATAAAGATAAAGCTATAGATAAAGGCGTGATTATAGCACTTACACTTCTCCGAACTATATATCCAATGATGTGACAGGGAACAATATTGAAAACAAAATCAAATCTCCAAAATTATTTTTTCGATTAAAACATTACACCGATTTCATTAACCAATGTGACAATCAACCCTAAAAACAGAAATAAAAAGATCATTTTCCTATACTACAAACCACAATCATCACGATTCATATATGTTTCATTTCCAGGAGTCGGCCATTTGAAAGTGATAACTACATTTCTATGCTGCGTTTATTATATGATATATGGGGCTCTGTCATTGGCGTACCTTATATGGATAAGTAAAGGTACATTCCCACTGAAAGATTGCACCAAGCTGCATTTGACACCGGTGAGTGACTTAGCATTTTTTTATTGCCTTAGTAGGCGAGCAAGCGGTCCGCCTTATGGTAAGCAGCATCCGCCGCCATGGACTAGAGCAATGCAAGAAGCACAAGCCGTCGCCTACACTAAATATAAATCAAATTACAGCTCTACTGATATTATAAATGCGTAAGGTGTTCCAGTGTTGGTAATATGGACGTAGAAACTGCTGAATTTTGATGTCTTACTTGGCAAAGTTAGAGATATAATCAATAACTTTGCCAAAGTTAAACACTAACAAAACAGCTTGAATTCTGTACATCAAAATATGTACACAATAAAGATACAAAATGATTTTTCTCTTTAATAAAGTAGTCGTTCGTAACTATTGAAAATAACTATTAATAGTAAGAGATATGTTCTAATTGATTTTAAACGGATTAAACAATCAACATTAGAGAAATGACGTAGGTATGTTATCTAACACATTATACACTTACCGTTATTATCCTTTTTGTTCACAGTCCAATTTTTTTTAATTCTTTGAATGACGAGACGAGCTAGCTGTTTGCCTGATGGTTAACAATACGACCACCTATAAACATTAGAAACACCATCCAATACCTTGACTTACAAAGTATAGTTTGGTATTCCACTGCACTCGCCATCCTGAAACATGAGATGTTAAGTCTTATTATGTCCAGTAGTTACATTGCCTACAGTTAACAGCTTAGTATAGTAGTTTAAATTTATATTTGTTTCAATAAAACTGACTTACCACAGCACACAAAAGATTAAATAACGCATACATATGTTGGCGAGTCATTCCCACAGCTTGTTTGGTTAGGTTGACACAAAAATGGAACGATAAAGCTAACAATGACGTCACGAATATGTTAACAGAATGCGAACAAATATTTGCAGATGATATAATAACATTTTGCTTGTTTGCAGCACGGATATGAAAATAAGATGAACGCTTCAGAGTGTTTTAAGTGAGTAAATGTTTTTAATTTATGTAGAATATCCATTACTCTATTGCTGGCTGGTGTTTAATTGATTGTTTTAATTTTATCAATAAAAAACTGAAAACATCGATATTAATTTGTATTAAACGAGCAATCGTATTAGTTGATAAGCCAATGTTCTTAACTTAGTTTTTAATTATAGACTTACTTTAATAATATGTTTTGTGTGTAATTTTTTTTGAAATACTAAATTGTATGTAATTACCTATAATTATAATATAATTTTATCATAATACTATGATAGTATAAACAACCAGTTTGAAGTATAATAATTTCTTCATTTATACGTATTACCAAGAGTATCGTAAAATACACCTTATGTCAGTTACATTAGGAATCTTGAACAATATTGTGCAAACTGGGTTTACGATATAATAAACTATTTGCGCAATAATATTACGAGCACAACTAAAATAATGTAGTAATTTAATTAACTTTACGCAAGAAGTATTAAATAGTTTAAATATTATCCTGTGTTTCCTTATTTTATGAGAAACAAGAAAATAATAACCCTATATACTCAACTTTGCAAGATACTAACCTCGGTCATATTAGTTTAAATATTTCGATTTGATACAAATTATCTTTGTTTTACAACTTTGCCTGCGAGCTAAACTTATGAATTAATTAAAATCAATCAAATGGTAATTTTGTAACAATGAATAAAATAAAAATAAATTTTGTAACAATGTTTACTTTTATTTAGGTACAATTCTTTGATGTTATAATCCGATTTATTTCTTTCATATTCCAAATAACATTCCGTAAATTGACGATCAAAAATCACAAACAAAAGAAGTATTGTGACACACAATTTTTGTTACAAAACGTAATTTTAATAATTTTCTTACAGTTCTACGTTCCTGGCTCCATTCACTGAATATCCACAATATCTCAGCATAATGGCAATACTTATATTCATTCTATGGTTCTTCGTTCCCATTCTGTAAGTAATAAATATAATATTCCACATTATTGCAGACCATAAACAAGTTTTTGTACATTAATGAGGCGGTGTCGGACATAAACAATACAGATGCGTGTTTAAATAATTCATATTCTCAGCAGAATTGAACAAGAACGGCAATTTGAAACGATAGCTAATTTCAGGGTAATATTAGTCAAATTGTTTCGATGTTTTAATATCTTTTGTATTATATTATACAACTTTGCCTAGGTCACCTATAAACTCAACGTAGTTGGATATTTGCAGAACTCAACCGTTGCGAACTTCGCCTAATGTTAGTAGGTACTTGCGATACTTACAGTAATAGAGAATTTGTAGCTGAATTGATACAACATTAAAGTTTTTGCTGTAACATATGATTTAGAGAAACAAAGCAACTCTGCAACTAATACTGTTATCTTTCGTGCACATTTATAATAACAAAGATACGTAAAGTCAGGGGGCCCTATTCCGTCTACGAAGGTAAATCCGCCTTTTTGTAATTACGAGCGTTGTTATCGAAAGGCAGCTTTGATAGTTGTATAGGTTAATAGTTGATTTTATGATGCTCTAACCTGTACGGATATTGAAGCTGTCCATAGATAAGAACGCCCGTAATTGCAAAAAGACGGAATAGAACCCCTTGACCTTAATAAATGTTTAGCACTTCTTTAAACTTATTTTCATTGCCAAAAAACAATGTGCTAGCACTGCTTTATTCCGGGTTGAAGTACAACGTAACATAATAAATGTAATTACTAGACATTGTGAGACTTGTTATCTAATGTCTCAAGGTCGCTAATGCAATTCTTTACTGGTGGGTAGACCTCTCGTATGTGAGAGTCCGCCTGGGTAGGTACAGCCGAAATGTCTACTTCTGCCGCCAAGCATTAGTGTGAAGTCACTGTCGTGTTCCGGTTTGAAGGAGATTGTAGCCAATGTAACTACTGGGCCCTTATTCTGTATGATAGTGTAAACGCGTAACGTGGCCGTGTCATGTTATCTTCGAGAAATGTGCGTGGAATAGTATTCTGTAAGCCAAATTTCTATAGTCCTAAACATGATGCGTTGTGTTACGTGCTTGTTACGCACGGTTAAAATAACGTGCGGGATAGAGAATAAGGCCCCAGGACATAATAAGTCTTAAGATCTCATGTGTTAGGATGGCGAACGCAGTGAAATACCAAACAATACTTTATAATTCAAGGTGTTTGATGGTGTTTCTACTATTTATGGGCAGTCGTATCGCTTACCATCAGGCGAACGACAAGCTCGTCTCGTCATTCAAACAAGTAAAAAAATAATTAAAAATAGTAGTATCATGTACTACGTTGTAATTCATTGTATCGGGTAGTACCTATAATTACTGCCTATGGATTTAAATTACGTTTACCGAAATACCAGCAGTGGTTTGCTCAACTCTTCGTTGTAAAAAAAAAATTAAGAATGAACGTAGTTCAGCATTAGCTTCTAAAAGTATTTATCTGATTTTATATTTGCCAGTCGTTAGTATTTTTATAATAATCTCACAGTTTTTTCCTTATTTAATTATAAACCGACGCAAACAAAGTTATTTGTGGGAAAAAGATTATAGAAGTTGAATAGGTTGTTAAATTGTAAAGAAATAGAATATTTTTGTGTTTTTTATCTGCAAAAAACACAAATAAGCTATTGTTTCTAAATATTCAAGTTAAATAATTCAGTTTAGGATACACGAATAAAACTAATGAAAACTTTGTTTTATGTAGTTTAAAACTTTCCTGAAAGTATTAAAACTTGTTGCAATTATGTTATGGCTACATGGTTTAAACTGATACACACAAACACTTTTTTTTATTTTCAGACTCTAATATTCATTGTGCAAAAATGTAAAAACTTATATCAATGGTTCTTAACAGATCTAAACTATAAAATCTTTTCTTTTTCAGATTGTATCGACTTCGGAAAAGTTTGAAAGTCGCGCTCAGTGTATTAGCTCCATTAATCGTGGTTATCGCAATACTCCTCTGTACATTTCTGGCTGACAGTACACTATTGGATACAATGTTCGAATCGTGCGAGCAATGGTCACCTTTGTACCAGCCGTATATTTGGCACAGTGCGTTGGTACAAGCAATGCTATCCACTCAGATAACTGGCGGCTACTTGATCAGCGCTGGAGGAAGTGTTTACAGACATTCAGATGTGCGATGGTGAGAATAAATTTATTATTGGGATATTAATGTACATAGAAATGTTATAAAATGTCAGAGAGCTCTTTCCCGTCTATGGGGACATATCCGCTTTTTGCAATTATGGGCGTTCTAATTGAAGGACAGCTTTCGCAGGTGGTTTAGGTGAATAGGGGATTTCGGCTACTATACGGCTATCAAAGCTCTCCTTCGATTAGAACTACCGTAATTGACAACATTTAATTTTTTCAACATACTCAAATGTTTATATTTTATGAAACTAGATTTAAAATTATGAGACCCATATTTTTTCTTTTTTCGAAACTCAGATATTTTTATTCACGATTTTCACTTTGAAATTTTGTTTTATTCCAAAACGACGTAAGCACCAAATGACGTCATGTAAAAGGCTTTAGACGTAATGACCTTTGCTTTGCAATAAAAAAGATGTAAAGTTTTTTTGGTTTCTCTCTCTTTCTTTGAAAGTGACGGTTGTGTTGTACCTGTTGTAATATTGACATTTGACATTGACAGATGTCAGAGTCTTAGTTTTTTAAATAAATAGTAAGGTGGACCAAGGAACTACATAATTCAACCGTATGTGTGACGTCATCAAGCACTTTTCGGTTTTTAATTTTTTCCTTAGTAATTAAGTATTAAAAACATATAAAAAATACGTAATCGAACTCAGAATAGAAAAATTAAGAAACGGTATTTTTGTTTTAGGCACGTTTACATTTTGAAATGTTGTCAATTACAAAAAGACGGATTTGCCCCCGTAGACGGAATAGGGCCCCCTGATCTAATATAGTAAACTGTAGAGTGGCTATTAAAGTAAGTAGAAGATGGCTTTAGGCATGGCCCGGCAAACAAACCGTCTTATGCTATATGTCCACCATCCATAAAACCTGCAATATCAAACATTACTTACTAATTACCTTTCAATGAGGATAATGGAAGGGAGGGTAGTAATGATCATCTTAGAAACTTGAATCTTACTAATATTATAAAAGGGAAATTTTGTGAAAATATTTGGATGTATCTTAAAATTAAACACAGAAACAGCTGAATGGATTTGAGTGAAATTTGGCACACGGATAGACCACGTCCTGGATTAACAAATACTTTTTATTCTAGTAATTTTTTCACATGGCTAAAAATGAAATTGTTGACTTTTTTAAAAAGATTACATTTGCACTGGCAGTATCTATATTAAGCATGCTGTGTCGCGTTCCGTTTCGTAACATTTCACGTTTCAGCACTATTCAATACAGTTTTACTTCCATTGATGCATTTTGGTTAATAACAAAATATTTTTTCCAGGACCTCAGCGTCGGTAATAATGACAAATATATTCAGCGGATGGCTGTGGCTACTCATGTGGGAAGCGATAGGAGGGCACGATGCGAAGGATACAACTTTCATATCAATTCTAGTCGTAATTTATCAGTCCTCGGTATCAGGAAGGCGAACAAAGGAATGGCCGCTGCTTGCCTTTGGAATAATATTTTTATCTGGTATCGTTACTGTGGTAAGTCGGTCGTAACTTTTATTTGAGCCTATAAAACTGCTATCTGAAAACGTGGGTTGGTTAAATTTTAACAACAGTTATAATTGTCTTTAAAACAAATCGTAACAATTGTAAAACGGCAACAAAACGTAATTTGATGGTTATCATCTGTAATTATTTCGTTAGATTTACTCTTATTAAATTTGAGCGTGATAATGGAAAGGGTTGACTGTGAATGTTCATTACTGTTAATATTTATTTGACCCTGAAAACGTTAATTTGTGTATTCTTTTTTAAGTTAGTTCCAAACGTAAAGTACGTAATCACATGGTCTGTCTAGGTATCTACATTAGAAACAAAATTTTGATCCGATGTCCTTTCTCTGCTAATTGTTGCATTTCTGTTGAATTACTATATTTCTATTGATCACTTTTTTTTTGCTTGTGGCTCCGCTCGCATGAAAAAGTTATTCCTGGATAAAATGGAGCCTATATTTTAAGTTAGATCTCTAGCAATACATCATAGAAAACTGCATTTAAATACATGCAGTAGTTTTGTGTGATGCGAGTATAAACATACAGACAGCCAAAAAATCTATAACACTGCCTTTTTCATTTGTTCTGAGACCACTATTTTAGTTTTTCTTAAATAATAACCACAGACTTCTCCTGTTCGCCTGTTACAATCTTAGTACAATATGTAAAGACAGAATATTCACTTTGCTATTCGGTTATATTTTGAATATGATTCTAAATAATTTCAGATAATCCTTCTTCTCCCGGTATACGATAAACTTCATCGACTGACCGGTGATCATTGGAGACTGTTCGCAAGCGCATCATCAGCCGTTGGTACTGCTCTCACAGTAGCAGTGCTGGCCAGGGGATTGGAAGTTGCCACTGTGCTGGATGATCTTGTAGTGCCAGTACTGGCAGCGTTTACGGTTGCTGTGGAGGTGGTGGGGTTTGTGTACATATACGGTAAGAATTTCCTAATAATTTATCTATTGCTAGGTATTAAAGTTCTAATTCGTATATTGTGGTTTAAATTTCCATGATAGACAATAAGATTTTCGTATCTTACTTCTAGTTAATTTATAGTGATTTCTAATGTTTACGCCATTGTTAGACATCTAAATAAAACTAGTTTTCGGATTTTATCACGGTTTTTTATATCTGAATTGCCTTGTTTCGAATACTTCGCAGCCTTCATGGTCAAAGGACGGACTGAGGTGTTTGTCGCGCGTTACAATATCCACCAAAATTTTACAATTATGATATTAACTACAATTATATTAGAAGTATCCACGTGACCCACATGAAGTAATAAAAATAACTACAAACTTGTACTAATGATTTCAGGGTGGAGTAACTTAACAGTCGACATAGAATTCCTTACCGGTGTCAGATTACCCTGGTTCTGGATAGCGACGTGGTGGACAACGCCATTCTTAGTTCTCGGCGTGACTGGATGGTGGTTAAAGGCGTTGCTCCGCATGTCTTGGCTTCAGAACCAAACCCTGTGGGCTTTGGTTGGAGTTTTTATCGCTATAATAATTATAATGGCAGTTATGGCAGGCATTGCCGTTGCAAAGGAGGAGCAATATAATCTACTTTCGGTGAGTAATTAAACTCGTCTGAGAAATTTTAGTAAAGTTCCATCAAATATTTAAATTAATTTTATATTATACTTTATATTACTCTAATTAATTTTCGTGGCTAGACTGTAACATTTACGATATTACAGATATCATTGTACTCAACCAAAAATGTGTTTTTTTTTTATTTTTTTATACTAATTATAATTTTTTTGTAGAAAATTTCATCTGCCTTCAAATCATCACGTCTATGGGGACCAGAAGAGCCAATGGCACGCTACTTGTGGATGTCACAACGCTACGTCAACGATATCGCAGCCAAGGATAAAGAAACTCAGTTCGAACAAAATAATTATACCTCAGTAGTGTTTAGTAAAGACAACGAAAAGAAATACAACAACGAATGGACCAAAAATAAAGATAAATACCAAAGCAACATTAATTACTATACCAAAATTGATTTCACAAATAAAAATAACACAATACTTAAAGACAAATTAGATGTTTATACGAATCATACAATACCAAGAACACAATCAAAGAGTGTGGACGACAAATTTCGTTCGCCAAATATATGTATAGCCAAAGGGCAGCTAGGAGGACCCTTGAATTGTAATTGTAATAGACATTTCACATTAAATGTACCAGATCTTAGAAACAACGAAGTAACGACCAGTCTATGAAGACATTACAGCGAAAAAGTATCCTAGTCTACTAATTTATTGTTATATTTAATGTTACAGAACTAAATAAAAACCATGAACAACGAATGTATTTTGGAGTTCTCTTTGGTCCTACGAACCTTGTTAAATATTGGTATATTTTATATTATGCATAGTTCCTAAATCTTTTTTCTATTTATTTCGGACACAAACAGTCATTTACTAAATTAAAATACGATCTATGTAAATAAAATCTTGTAAATAGTAAATTGATAATAAAACTAATTTCCTTACCAAAAAAAATATTACCAAAAACGTCTTGTAAACGTTCCTAATAATTAAAGATACAATACAGTAACGACAAAAGATATTTTCAAAAGAGATAAAACTTCAAAAAGGAAATTGTCAGAGAAACCCAAAAAATACAAAAGAAACACATTATTTTAACACAAAAAATATATTAAAAATTGTGACGCCATTTCATTACTACGAAAAGGACCGCTATCTAAAGCAACTGACAAAAGAAAACAAAGTTTCAGGCCTACAGAAAAAAATAGGGGAATGATAATCGTTCACACAGTGCTAGCAAACGCCCGGATGGGGAAAAAATGAGAAACGAGCAAAGTTTCTAACATAAATCTCGGGGAAACTCTACGAAAGTATTACTTGTGAGAGGTTTGCTTCTGCCACTTGCCACGGTTCCGAATGCAGGTGTTTTGATAGGCTACGACATTTTTCATCGTGTCGAGTTGAATAAAATTTTTCATTTACTTTACAACTTTCCCTGTATGTTACATTTAGAAGGCAATTAAGTAACCAGTGAGTTCAGGAACCAAATCTTTATATTTTTTATAGTATTATCAACATTTATATAAAAGCGGCGATAGCGTAGTTGGATGTGGAACGGACTGCCGAGACGAATGTCTGCAAGTTCAAATCCCAAGGGCACACAACTCTGACTTTTCTAAGATTATGTGTGTATTCTTTTTAAATTATCGCTTGCTTAAACGGTGAAGGAAAACATTGTGAGGAAACCTGTATACCTGAGAAATTCTTTATAGGAATGTTTAAGGCGTGTGAAGTCTACCAATCTGAATTAGGCTAGTGTGCTGGACTAAATGCCTAATCCCTCTCAGTAGTAGAAGAGGCTCGAGCCCAGCAGTGGGACAATATATAAAATAGGGCTGATATTATTATATATTACTATTATAGTATTAGTAACATTTCGATGAATTAACTATATAGTATACAGAAACAAAGTTATAATACTGTGAACTCGGCAAAGCAATGATAGGATAAAATAATCCAGCCGTATAAATGAAAATTAAACTATCAATCCTGATTGAATATTTTACGAAACTCCATCACAACCACGGGGCAAGAAAATGCTTTCATGATCAAATATTATTGACTCAGATTAACCACATACTTGTTTGCTAATATGTTTAGCCTAATATATAAATATCTAGCAGAAATACCAGGTATTATAAGGAAAAAAACAAAAATCTCCAGAAGAATATACCATAAATCAAAGTATAAAACTTTTAATTCGCCTTTAGTATACACTCCTTACTAAGCTATTTTTATGATAAGGCACGCGTGCCGCATCGTTTTAAGCCTTAATTTAATTAAATCACCTTCTCTTAATGAAAATAATAAAGTTTATCACTTTAATATAGCCTCAGCGTGGAATATAAAATTAAGGGTTTGGTAACAACACCGCTTTTGTTTTTCAATATACCGCCTGAGATCGGTGAAGGGGACTTTATGTTTGTTTAACAAGTAAGAGTAATTTGCTACGTATTTCGAATGAATAATCACGCAGGTTGATCATAGATAATTTTAAGAACCATAATGCTATAATGCTGACCTAGGATTCATAGGCCTAGGTTTAAATCACGGATGGAATAACGTGTTATTGTCCGAAATCCAGAATTTGTACTCGATATGATGATAGGTTCGCCCTTTTATGGCTCAAACACACATGACAAAAAGTGGGTGCCCTAGTTGCTCCTCTACCCATTCACATATGTAAGGTGTGATGTATTCTCCAAATGGCCTAGGAGTAAAATAATATCATGAAAGGACATTATGAGAAGTTAACGATAGAAAGTAGCTGCGGCAAATAAATTGAATGATAATTTGTTCATGTCCAAGGCAAAAAGAAAAATCGCCTTTCACGACTGCTTACAAGATAAATTGCCTAAGATAACACGTTTTATTCACTTTGAAATTTTCAATGGACGATATCGATTTTATATTTTATTTCGTCAATGACAAGGGAAGTCTTTTGTCATCCTTTTGTTTGTGTTGTATGAAATGATTGTATAGGATTTTTTTAATAATGCTTCATTTTTAAGGTTTTATTTGTTTTTTTATTATAATATGATCGGGCTCTCGTGCACAAAAATATATTTGGGTTATTTTATTTTTCAACTACCAAACAGCCGTGACTAACGATTGCTGTGTTAGGGGTTTTAATGGCATTTAGGTACAATTTGCTGTGCGTTAATATTTATTATAATATTAATATTTAATATATTAACTAATTAAACTAGCTAGTGTTCCAATGTACTCTGGATGCTAATTGCTTAAGTGTAATATAATATGATCTCATTTTATATTACCATAGAATCGAAGTCTCATTGTGGTGAAAGCACTTCTGGGTGATCTCACGGGACCCCAGGATACAGGCTATACTGGTATGCAGACCGTTGCCAATACATTTATTAATTTCATACATTACTGTAAATTACGTCTAAAAATAATGAGCGGAGTGGTTTTCAATTTAAAGTTAGGATAGTGTCGCTACTATTTGCTATGCAAGCAGATCATTATTACCCATCTTACCATATCGCAGTTGATATTTGGCTCTGAAATAACACCAATGAACTTAAAGTCTGTTTTTTTATAGTATAAGTAAGTACGTGACTTGTGTGTGTCATTACCGGTCATGAGCACAATATTAAAATCGGAATGCGGTGTCGTATTCTCAATTGTTATTTCACAAACTTAAACTATATTGTACAAAATTATTTTAGTTTGATGGTATTAGAAATTGTTTTAAAACTATTTTAATTTGAGTGCACTGGCGTCTTGCTTCTGTAGCGTGGATGTACGACTGCCGTGCTGAGGTCTCGAATTCATTCGTCGGATCGGCTATAGTAACATCGGGTTTTTCTGCTCAATATCAACTCGGAGTTTGAAATTCGTATCGGATATAGTGATAGGCTTGTCCCTTATCAATTCATGAGTCGGAATACTTGGCGAAAAGTGGGTGCCTGGGTTGCATTGCCTACCCCTTCTGGGATAGTGACGTGATGTGTGCGCGTATGATCTAATGTCAATAAGTAGCTTTTTTTATTAATTCTATTCATTATACACATTTCATCTCTAATGTCATATAGAAAAATACAACGCGTTCAAATAAATAAACTTTAACAGACCTTTTTCATTTCATACATCTTTATACGCCATATTAAATATCACTTCAGCCCCGACAGTGGATTTTAAACGTACCTTATCACAAACGAGGTAAAACGTAAGAGGAAATATCCCGGCCATTATCCGTGGCGACGTAATAACCAGTGTATAAGAAATCTCGAGAGGCCTCCGAGCGTCGTGAGTTATGACCACATTTGTCGGTGCCATGCGACCTAACCTATCTGATTGTGATGGCGGGTAAGATGCCGTGGAGTTTAAAAAGAGCTTGATTGTAGTAAATGAGGTTTATTGATGTTCTATTTTTGAAAATGTAACGGCTGGTTGGCATGTTCTATATTTGAAAATATAACCGGTGTCGTTCTATTTTTGAAAATGGAATGAGTGATATGTCTTTCATAAGGATGTAGTATTGTGTGGCGTAGGCGTTTAGAGTCTGTGCTGCGTATGTAGGCGGAGTATGAATTATCCAGATGAACCTTAAAATGTGGTTCTTTCTAAAACCTATCTAACTCTTGTCTGATAAAAATCTAGTATGATTATAAAAATATCGACAAAACCAACAAATCATCTTCCGATTAATACTTTTTGAATGAGAAGATTCAATAATTAGACATGTCCTTCATTTTAGGTCGTTCATTCTCTTTTAAAAGCACGAGTGAATGTCGGTGTCATTTTAGCGCCCCACGTTTATCGGAGGCCATTATTAGTACCTATTAATTTGGTCCTATTTGTTCACTTTTTGTTTATTTTTTATCGCATTCTAGCTTACGTGGAACAATTTACGAACATAGTTTAATATTAAATATTTTTAACGTACAAAAAAAATCTAATTACATTTTAGTGGCGATGTAAGCTAGTTAATTTGGTGTCTCAGCATAGATGAGAAACGCAATTGAAAGTATCAGTCTATTCGGTATCAAAGACCACAATACTATGAAGTAAAGTGAAATTCGAGACGGGAGGCATGAGGCTACCCAAAAGCCACCAGGAATCACTGACGCAGTGTTCAAAAGTCATTTAAATATGTGACGACATACAGTTTCTGAGTAGGGAGAATATCATGGCCTGCCGAAGAATTCGAACGTTGAATTTACACCCAACATTAATTATAGAATAAGAAATAACAAAACCCATGCAAAAGAGAGATTAAATACTCTTTTATAAAATAATGATTTGCTACAATATAAAAACTTTATTTTAAAGTATCACACCACAAAAACTCAAGTACGCTAAAAATCAACCATGAAACTTCAAAGTTAACATAAACTGAGTCCTTATAGAACAAGATAAAATGAGGAGCAATTAAGAGAGTCCAGGCGACAGGTGGCGTGTTATTAAACTTGCCAGACCGACGGACTAATTTATGTACAATCCTTGGCCCAGCTCGACTTGCGTAGAGATATAATTACAGATTATTAAAATTCGGATGTCTTCGTGCACGGATGAATGAGTGGTTTCAGGATACTTGACAGTAATCAGTTTTTAAATGTATTGCAGTTCACGCTGTCGCATTTGACTAGGTATATTTAAATGTAATATTTGTTTATATTTTGCTTTAATAAGTACAATTTTAATCAAATCAGTATTAGTGCTATTTTTTTTATTGCTTTGAATGACGAGATGAGCTTGCCGTACGCCTGATGGTAAGCAATACGACCGCCCATAAACAATTGGAACACCATACAACACCTTGAATTACAAAGTATTGTTTGTCATTCCACTGCGCTTGTCATTCTGAGACATGAGAGTTATATGTTAAGTCTTATTATGTCCAGTAGTTGCATTGGCTACAATGTCCTTCACACTGGAATACAACAGTGACTTCACACTGTTGCTTGGCCGCAGAAATAGACATTTCGGTGGTACCTACCCAGGCGGACTCTCGCATATGAGAGATCCACCACCAGTTATTTACATATATTTATATACTAGCTTCCGCCCGCAGCTTCGCCCGCGTGGATTTCGGGTTTCAAAAATGGAGAAGGTGCTCAATTTGTCGGGATGTTTTTTTAATGTATGGTGGTATGCAGGTGGTCTGATTGTCCGGTCAGGGTCTGATGATGGGATCCTGGTGAAATCGAAGGAACTTTTAACCATTAAGGTTGCACACGAAATGACGGAAGCTTAAAAAATGGAGTAACTTCTCCCGTTTTCCCAACATTTTCCATCACTGCTATGCTCCTATTAATTTTAGCGTGATGAAAAGTATACTATAACCAGCTCAGGAGTATTAAAAATAATTGTACCAAGTTAAGTTAAAATCAGTCGAGTAGTTTTTGTTTCTATAACGGTTATACAGACAGACAGACAAAATTTTACTAATTGCATTTTTGGCATCAGTATCGATCCCTAATCACCCCCAGTTATTTTGGAAATATATTTCATGTACAGAATTGACCTCTCTACAGATTTATTATAAGTATAGATATGCAAAAGTAGCTCAAAAATTGTCCATAACGAAAACATGCATTTTAAAGTAAAACAAAAGAAATAATATCGTGAAGCCAACCAAATAACTAATGATATATTAAATTTTGTGACTGTTCAATTTAGTCGGGTCCGCGATATCACTTTTGTTGAGTTTCAGAACGCGACATTACATTATTATATTCTGTGCTCCAACGCACACTGCTTTGATGTTAGGAACACACCTACATTGCTTAGACATCAGTGAACTTTATACAATAGCAATAAAGCTCAAATTGACTCTACGTATTAGTTAGAAAACGTTTGTATGGGAAATAGAAAAATGCTGTTTTGAGGATTTTCCCGGCAATTATTCGAATTTTTCTCACCTTTTAAACCTTCCCTAGACCTCCACGAATAATTCAAGACCAAGATAAGATAAATCCGTTCAGCCGTTCTCGAGTTTTAGCGAGACTAACGAACAGCAATTCATTTTTATATATATAGATATTGTAATCGCAATTATTTTTTACGTGTATTAAACATGTCCTACTGACGGCCCAAATTATGTACAATCCCTGTCCCATGTGGGTTTGCATACAGAAATCATTACAGATTATTAAAATTTGGTGTCTTTAAGCTAGGGCTTCGAGTACAGTGAGATGAACGAGCGTCTTAGAATGCTTAGCAGTGGCGAAGCGTCCACACAACCCGATTCCTACCGGCTTCCCTTTTCGGTTAATTTACGTTTGTCTTAGTTTTTGTTTTCTGTTAATTTGTCGCGATACGTTAACTAAAGCATTTTTTTTGAATCAGGTTACCTTTTGAACAATTTCACCCTTCGCCACTGATGCTTAGCAGGTTAATGAGTTTTGAGATCAGTGTAATTCTTGTGATTATTTTACTTTAATATACCTATACTTACTTTCGTATTGTATCGACGGAATCTAAATAATGTATAACATTTTACGGATTCAAATACATCATTTGATTTCGTTTCATTTATATAGTTCACTCCGAATTAGTCGTAGTATTGTAATAATTTTTATTTAAAGTTCTCATACGGTTTCTAGCCCATTGCTTTATAGGCTTATAGAGTACGAAAGATACTGGGCTTATACTAAATAGAAAACCTAATATTTTGCTCGACCCGGGATTCGAACTCGAGACTTCACAGCGGTAGACGTACTCCGCATGCAATACAACTTCAACTATTTTTATAGCTGACAGTGCTTTGTAATAGTAAATATGTTATTTCCAGCAATATCCAATGCATATTCACATCTAAACTCTCTCATTCCGACTAATGTATATTGCAACCGGACGATAAACTGAAACACGTACTTCTAAATCAATGCTAACAAAGTAATTTCATCGTAAAGTGCTTGGACTGGCGCGCTGGAAACTTGCCTTATGAGAAGCATAACTTGCATAATATACCTTTGGGATTTGTTGTATAGTAAGCGGTCTGAGACAGTTGAAACTTCTAAGGCTTATGCAACAGGAGTCGACTGGGGACTTAAGTGTATATTTTGTCCCTTTCACCGGCTTCAGGGGACAAAGGTTTAGTACAAAATTATTGTATTATTAATAATTAAATGTTACGGTAATTTTGAAACTGCTCAACAAAGTGAATCTTTTTATTTTTACACATTAAGTGAGAGTGGAGTTATTTAAATGATTTCCATTTTTTTCTGTTTGGTAGAAATATAAATAATAAGCATCAACTTACAGTAAGTATGCATAAAATTTAATTTATTTTCTAATAACAAAAGGATTACTATGTACTTCTCTGGTGTAAAGCCTTCTGGGAAATGTCATCAAAATCCATTAGGAGTTTATGCGAAAATCTGACAATGTCAGATACATATTAATTCATAATAATGCTAGGAACTAAAATGGTAACATATATTGAAGAACGTAATATTATTAATATATTTTAATACATGAGTTCTAATTAAGTATTTTGCTGTTACAAGATAAATTTTATGTCGATTTTTTAAAGATATAGAATCTGTTCTGTGAGTAAAATATTTTCAAATATTCTTCGTGGAAAAACTTGCAAATCGCTCAAATGAAAATGTGCCTAACCCCTAAACTCATGTAATTTTTTTCAAGTTTCCCTTTCATTTCAATAATTTTAAAACGAAAATTTCATTGTAGTTCCTGTATACTGATTATCTATTAAAAAAAAAAAACGAAAATTTTAATTCATTAAAACTTTGATGACATTAGACGACGTTCGATATTCCAATTTCGAATACAAATGAGCAGTCGACAAAAACTAATCAAAATTTGCGCGCGGCAACCGGCTAACACTAACCGGTTCAAATGTGGCCAGGAGTTGCGTCATGACCATTTTATCCGGTATGGCAATGAATAATTCTCTCAAAGTTCTACGGCGCAACTTTATACAAATGGCGCGGTTTGCTTCAAAATGACTCCGGCACAAGTCATAAGTAATGCTGAGTGAGGTATATTGCATTGTATGTTATATTGTGTTTCCTTGTTCCGTGACGTTGGGTTATATTTTTTCTCTGTCGGTACATTTTGGAAGTGGTAATCAAGGCCACCACCTACCACCAGGCCGATACCTACCGTGATCTTATCGAGGGTTGAACCGGCTGGGAAATCATACTTACATCACGAGGTTCGAAAAAGTTAAAGTAAGCAACAACTTGGTTGCGTCCCGATCATTACCGACACTTAAGAGTAGAGGGGACAACTCTTCATCCAATGTGCTGTTAACTCATCTGCCTTTCCCTAAAAAGTTACAGCTCAAGAACGTCGCAACCAGAGTAATAAAAACAAATAAAATTAGTACTAACAGACAAACAGTTACAATTTAAAGCGCTTCTGCATCGACTATCGAGTGAGTTCCATCAGGAATTCCAGAAAATTCTAATATAACGGAGACAATTTAGTATAATGTTATCCGATAGGGACAAAGGCTTTCTACAACAATGAGGAGATTTATTGGGAAATGATAGCGTTGCAAGTATTTGAGGTATTTTGTGTAATAGGTCAGGATTATGATTAAAGTCAGTTTGTAATTTGCTCATGAAAATAACTAGAGTATATAATTTCAAAGGGTCAAGGTATGCTTATAAAACTATTCAAGTATATTTTGACTTAATGTCTAATATCTTTAGTTGAAAAGCGAGGCATTATTATTGGTGGTAGGTCTCTCATAATAAATGAGAATCCGACTGAGTACGTACCACTGCAATGTTTATTACTGTCGCGAAACAACAGAGCTTAGTCACTGTTGTATTCCGGTTTGAAGAACATTCTAGCCAGTGTAACAACTGGTCATAATAACACTTAACATCTCATGTCTCAGGATGGCGAGCGCAGTGGAATATCAAACAATACTTTGTAATCCAAAGTGTTGGATTGTGTTTCTACTGTTTATGGGCGGTCGTATCGCTTATTAAAAATATTGCATTGCTATATACTGTAATGTTTCGTAATCATCGGTATGGTGTATTACTATTCGCCGAACGGATAGCTAGTCTTGCTATTTGTTTTTTTTTTTCAAAAAAAATGTCCTACTGTAATTGCATCATGCAATCGGGTGCTGTCTTGTGGTTTCGTTTCCCGGATGCTGTTGGGGTTACCAGTTGGACTCATAACTTGGTAAACATATATTTGGATATTACTTATCAAAAGCTAGGAAACACAAAAATAATCAGATCATACTTGTAAGATAGCGAATCATGAGTATGTGTATGTACACTGTATCTGTACACGCTGGATCTGTAACAAATTTGTAGGTTGGACAACATATTAAATAAAGTAAGTTAAGACCAAAATGTAAACACCGCTATACGAATCTGAGTGAGATTGCTAAAACATCACAGTTTTCTCGCATTTACAGAATACAGCTAGAGCATATATATTAAAACAAATTTAAAATATGTTCTATACTAATTCCACTTTACAATAAAAGCAAAACTTCTCTCATAAAACGATAGTAAAATTTATACTTCGCCAGTTTTACGTTTAATCAAAACTATTGAAAAACAATATTTCGACCACCACTCGCTTCTTTTTTATAAATTAAGGCGCGCCATTAAATTTACTGCGTTTTGTGCGATTGTTGCAATTCACCATTCAGTATACCCGTGCACCCATTCGTGGTTCGTTAACTTTGTTATATGAGTATTCAGTGCTTAGTTAATGATTCTGTTACGTACAAACTCACGCTGCTTTGAAAGTATTTTGATTAGAGCTAAAATCGTAACTTTCAGGTTACTGCTTTTGTAAAGAATTGACTTGGAATTTTAGTGCAACTATTTCTCAGAATTGTAAAATAAAACCACGTTGAATTTTCATCTTGACCGAAGTAGTATTATAGAGAATCATCGTGAAAGTTTGCATTAAGATTGTTAAAGGATATGTTAAATAAGGGAAGAAGATGTAAGTAAAATTGCTTGAGGTCCAGAAAAATCACCATTTTCTACGTAGCTAAACATATTTGATACTCTTTTGCTATTATAGTGTTTTATAGGAAGCTGTTAACTACCATCGGTAGTGAATCACCATCACACATCTTCCAAAACAAATGAACAAACTGTTAGTTTACTGTACACAAAATCCTTAAATATACTATTTCTAGTTCCGAAATCACGCTGACCCATTACGAACACAAACGCGGTCAACTGTGGACAGTCTAATTTCACAGTTTTTCGTCGACGTGACATGACCGTTCCGCTGAAAACGAACTGAAAGTTTAATTTGATTCCCGGAAGCTGACCATGAGTTTTCATCTATCGATATAAATTAAATAAAAGTACCCTTTTAATATAAGTATATATTATATTTTTTTATAAGTTTGTAGCTATATCAAAATAAGCTTGAATCAGAGAGCAAAGGTTGTTTAGGTGCAGAGGGAATTGAAAACTGTTAAGACCGATTCTAAAAATTTTGTTGCTAATAAGAATCTACCTTATTCCTGAGTGCGTAAGTAATTTTTTTCAGCGATCAAAATTTGTCGCAAGTAGAGCCGCGAGCAAATGTTATAGTACAGCAATTTGGATCTAGTTGTATTTTACAGATCTCTTACCCATTTTTCGAAGGTTGTAAGAAGGAAATTGTGATAAGATATAAAACTACATTTTTTAAAAGTAAGATATTTGCTTTCACTGACCTCAACTGCTGCCATTATAATGCAATTTAAAAACGCGCCGATAAAACTGAATATTATAATCATTTCCAAGAATATAATGGGTATATAATAGCTACTTGAAAATATAACAGTTGAAATTATTCTCAGTTACATCTCACGTAAATGGAAGAATGTTTTGACGTGTCACTTTAGCCTAAATATGTCACAAAATAGAGTCAGACCTATTTAAACAGAATATTCCTAAATATAGACATAATATTTCAGTCGGCTCTGAATAGAACGGTGCCGTCTTACTTCTATTCAAAACGTTTTATTTAATAGATAACTAAACTATTTTCTCATATCGGATTTCATAAAATATAAGCTTTTAGCTGTGTTAAAATAAACACAACATTTATTTGTTATTGGAAACATATTTTGTTGATAGTTAATCCTATAAAAACATTGTTATTTGATATAACGATGTTATAATTTGTTATAGTTGGGTTTATGTACTCTATGTAATGGAACTAGGGCGCATTTTAAGGAAAGAAAAGAATCCAATATTTTTTTTTATCTTGCGGAATTATCTTCGTCTAATTAAGTTTATTTTATTAAATTATCGGTGACAGCTCATTATTATTTTATAACGTAGGGGTCAAACGTGGTTCATCTGCTCCTCAGTGATCTCTCAAGCACAAGGCACCCAAAATAGCAATAATTATTCCAGTTATAAGATAAGATACCCAATTTTAAAATTGGTTAGATATTTTTTACATTTTCAACTGTCTAGTGAACACTTGAACGTTCCTTTAAGCAAATTCTTCTAACTTTAATTCCGACACCGCAGTATCATTTAACTTTGGTAATACATTATACTGATGCGTGAAATATACCACTTGTGTGATTTACTTTCCGTCCATATATCATAGGTAACTGTCACGCACATAACACTTCAAATAGCAAATTGCTGTGTGAATCACAGTTATGCGAAACTAGAACATAAATCTGTGTATATAAAGCGTCAAATTCAATATAGTAAATCATCGTGGATTTGATTGTCCTGTTGTTTATGTTTATGGTAAAGGGACAACTAAATTGTTTATTTCCAAAAACACAGTCTAACCATATGTAATATACAAACTCCACTTCAAACTGTTATTTATTTTAATTTTAATAAATAATATCTTCCTATTAATAATATTAAATGTAAATGAAGTACTCTTCTGTTACTTTGGTACAGTGTAACATTTGACTTGTGCAAATTTTTTTTGGAAGTGCTTTAGTATATCCTTTAAACCGTTTTCTAAACTAAGTTTTAGATTATTGGTTGGTTACAACAAAACACGGTATCTCATGGACCTGTTTAAATTCAATCATTTTGGTATGCCTGATTACCTATTTAACAATGGCTTAAGTACTAATATTGACTGTACTCGAAATTGTATTAAGCTGTAAAGCGATAATTACTCTGGGGATTTCGCCACTTAGTCCTGAATTATTCCTAACCTAATAATGCTAATAATAGTTCTTCGTTGTCATAGTAAAAATAGGCCTTCCCTTCTAAAATAAAATTTTCCTGACCTTAATCAGTTATAGATATATGTCGGAGTGAAACTGTTTACTTGGTTATTTTTTTACATGACCGGTAGAGTATCACCGGTCTATATTTATTTTCCAGACAGTTATTCAATTATTGAAACACTTCTTTACTTCAATAACAATTTACTTCATAGCAGCACTAGCGGAATACACAATGTGCTCGGTTCGAGCGTGAAACAAGACTGCTGAAGACGACTACAATACTGCTACAAGGCTGGTACAAGACTGAGCTCTCGTCGTTCGGCCGGTCCTTATATTGGCAACAGACGACCTCCCTCCTTTTCTAATACTTCCTCGATGTAATAATAGATGGCGCCACTATCGCTCCGGAAATTCACCAGTGCTGCGGCGACACGGCCATTCTGAAATGCGATGCGTGCTCTGCATCGCTGGTTCATGCTCTCTCTGTAACAGAAACTCATTGCCAAGGTGTACACAACAACTCATTGCCAAGTACACCTCAGTCCAATTTATTTGTCAGCAACATAGCTTTGGATGTGGAACCTGGATTTCACGAGTAGTATGTTCACTCCTCGTGAATACAGGCAAACTTAAAGCTCACTCTTAATGAGTGGCATATGGTAAGTTGTAAAAGACACAGCTCACTCCACTGAGTACTAGTCGAAAAATGTGATGAACCGTTGTATTTGCGCCAGCACGGCCATACTGACAGGCGGCGCGCGCTCTGCGCCAGCCTCGTTGATTCTCGTAAGTAGATTTTGATTCTGTAAGAATAGAACGTACTTTCTCTTATTAGTACAACTGTGAACAACCCATGTTGCTTATTTTGAAATCATTATTATTGTAAGGACAGTACACAGAGATGCCTTCAATGCGCTGTTTTATCAATTTAGAATCTGTGGTGTGCACCTGTCTAATCACGGTTCCACAAGGCGTCCCAACGGTATCTCAGGGTTCACATGTGGATACATCAAGGACCCGTGGTTAGCACAAGGGTAACACATGAATTAGCTCAGAGGTACCACTCTCCAGATATTTTATTCTAGATTATTATTTTTAAGGAATAAACGAATTTGAACTACAAGCAACTTGTTTTATCACAGTTGTTACATAAGCAAAACCGTTAAGAAAATCAATTTTGCAAGGTTAGTAGGTCCTCGGAGGTTCTCGTAGAGTCCTCGGAGGTTCTCGTAGAGTCCTCGGAGGTTCTCGTAGAGTCCTCGGAGGTTCTCGTAGAGTCCTCGGAGGTTCTCGTAGAGTCCTCGGAGGTCCATCTACAATTTTGATGTTTGGACTCGCTCAGCCTGGAGCGCGTCGTTTTGCATCTGCACCCCCTGAGGCGCGTCTGCGCACGCCATGAATCACGAACATATTTCTGCAAAAGTAAAACCAAAACAGAATTATCGTTCGGCCTATTCTGACCTTAATCAGATTTGTTTTAAACTTTCTAAACAGCAATTTTATTGCTTTCTCAAACAAATGTACCTACGTCGTGAATCGGTCATCATTTCCAGTTAATACCTCCTGGAAAAAAAAGAAATTTCAATATTTCCAGAGATTACGGGAAAATAACTGAAACCAGAACCCTCAAACAAGGGTTATGGGTCATACGATACCACACTTTCCAGGCGTCGATAGACATACTCTGCGATAGGCCAGTTAGCATCATCCGCCATTCGCCACTCACGTAGTCACTTTAACCAAGACGCCTCCGTAGAATTTCCACACCATGTGCGGCACCCATACAGGAACGCTGTAGCAATTGGAACGCGGTACCCGCAGACATTTTATCATTCGAAGTTGTTCACACATACCGTTCTCCATTGTAGCATAGTATGCTACATAGCGTAGGTGTGTAGTGAACCATTTAGACTGGGTCGTAAGATGGTAAAAACACATATAGTCGCTCGCTCGTATTTTATCTTTCAGTATATCGGGCTCAAGGTCTTCGTGTCCTGGTTCCATAGGGACGTAACATTCTGATTGCGGATCTTGAAATCGGTAGGATCCCATCCCACTTCTGATGTCGGAGTGAAACTGTTTACTTGGTTATTTTTTTTACATGACCGGTAGAGTATCACCGGTCTATATTTATTTTCCAGACAGTTATTCAATTATTGAAACACTTCTTTACTTCAATAACAATTTACTTCATAGCAGCACTAGCGGAATACACAATGTGCTCGGTTCGAGCGTGAAACAAGACTGCTGAAGACTACTACAATACTGCTACAAGGCTGGTACAAGACTGAGCTCTCGTCGTTCGGCCGGTCCTTATATTGGCAACAGACGACCTCCCTCCTTTTCTAATACTTCCTCGATGTAATAATAGATGGCGCCACTATCGCTCCGGAAATTCACCAGTGCTGCGGCGACATATATTATTGAAGAAAAGATCTTTTGTGTAATTCATTTTTTTTTTCTTCATAACAAATATTTTAAAATTGATATACATATACAATAATATCAAGCTCATATCGACTCAACAACATATTGATAAAACTAAAATAATTAAATAATAATATTCAAAATTACACTACTGCAAAAAATCTTTAATAAATGTTGCGTCAAGAATTAATCCGCCATTTTCTATTTAAATATGCTTTAGCAGACTTATTGGCGGCTAATGCCTTAGCGGGTACGCTTCGTAATTAACGATCTTGAGACTGCTTAATGTTGTTCATTTGTACATTTTTCACCATCTATTCCTTAATACGGAACTTTGTGCTTCGAGTTATTCCTAGTAAGGTGCATTTGTAATGCAATAGTTCGGTCATAATTTATGCGTTTTGGTGTTAATGTGGGGGATGGTATTTCTGTGATTTTAGTTTCGGTATTGGTTATTTTAAAAATATTCTTAAACTAGCTTTTTCTTGCTTGCGTGAAAGAGTTTTTCCGGTATAAAATACCTTTTAACTATTTTGTTAAATAATATGCTGGAATTTTCATCTTGTATTTATTTAATATGTTTACTTTTATCTTTATCGCCTCAATTAATCAATTCCACAGTCGGCCTCTCGTCATTCACTGATGAACGAAAGCCTCTCCAAGTGAGCGTCAACCATCCCGGTCTTGAGCAGCCCGCATCCATTCGCTGCCTGCCGCTTTTTTCAAGTCGTCGGTCCATCGAGCAGTAGAGTATCCTACACTACTTTTACCTAATCGCTATATTCACTCCAGCACCTGCTCCATCGATGAATAAATCAATTGCAATATTAATAAATTCACTCTAAATTCATCATCTAAACAACGTGTTTTACTCTTTAACTTTATAAAAAACGATCCCTAATACTGTTTTTAACATATGTTCGAGATACACGCATTTGTTACCAAGCCTAACCAGGAGACTGAATAGTAATATTTTCCGAGTCACAATTTTAACTAAACTTACGCTATGTTTTTTAAAAGGATTTATAATTATGATTTTTATAGGCCTTTCAACCAACTCATGATACCAAAAGTCTTATAACTAAACCATCTCGAACGAAAGTAAAGAAATTTGCTACCACATCGATAGTTTGTGATTTTCTTTAATGTTCGCTTAGTTACTTGTAAACAAACATGGCGAGGCGGATATCAGGAATTTATACTTCATATCCGGTGTGCGCTTCGCTTCCGGTGGGGCCTTACGTGTAGGCTCTTAGACGATGGAAATGGAAAAACACAAATTTTAAACTACCTTCCATGAGTTCGAAATAGCGATGGTGAGTGCAAAATTGCTATTTTTATTGAGTAGGCGCAATGAAAATGAAAGTTACTACTAATACCCAATATAAGATACTTAATTTTAATTTTATTTGAGGGAATAATAAAATAATACTGCTGTTTGTTTAAGAACTTAAAAAAGAAGATGCATATTCACAAACAAAGCATTTTTATGAACCTATAATAAAAAAATGGAAAAGTGTAATCTACTTGCCTACCTTCTTTAGTTTCTGCACCACCTAAAGGTAGACTAGTAGAAAGTATATATCGATGAGTAAAAGGCCAATTGACTTAGGCCAGTTTTTTTAGATACTAAATATTTAAAGTAAGCCCTGTTTTCTATGTTTTTTTAACTTAGTTAAAATTTTGTATAAATAAAACTCGTTTAAGCCAATTAGCCTTTCACGCGTCGATATAGTCCGCCTTTACACTCTTTGTATATAAAGTGTAATAATAAAAAAAATATTGAAAAAGGGTTGTTGGAACGATTCCACATTGCCATAAGAGAAGTGTGAAATTAAGGTTTATTAGTTTTAGTCAGTAATAACAGAAGCAAAAGGTGAGAGTTTGGTTAAAAAAAAACTATAAATTAGTATATTATCTAGTAACGATAACTGTATAGCAATTCAATAAATCTTGTTTGACAAGTTTACAACGGTAAGTCGATGGAAATCATAAAGAAATGCTCCTCGTAACTGAGTGACATAGGCAGTGGTGGCTCTAAACGATGCAAGGACCTAGGCGAAAGCACAAATAACAACCCGAGGTCCCCGGCGGAGCAAAGAAGTTTCCCGATTTTGAACAGATTCGTCAGTAAAATTATAGAAAAGTTCCTTCAAGGCACCGCGCGAGGCCCTGCCAGAGCAAGGCTCCGGCTGCCCAATTCGCCTTCCCCTAAGGTCGCCTCTGGCCATACACTTATAACTCCAAATACAGCACTTACTCAGAGATAAACTGCAAAATAAAAACCTATAAGCAAAAACCAATACCGAAACTATGCCGGTCCGGTACGTTTTAACTAAATGAGAAAAAAAAATAGTTCCATTTATTAAATTACTTGCCCTAAAAGTTTGATTCTTAATTCGGCTTCAACGTTCGACGGACACAAATTGTATTAACGTTGTGAGATCACAAGCCTTATCCGGATTTCATTTAGATAATTGAATGAGGATCTATTCTGACTGAGAAAAGGTTAGACCCGAGGTAGCTTGGGGCCACGAAATGAGTCGTTTATGCGGAGTAGAAACTATAATTGTAAACTTTCTAACTTGCATGACAATGTTGCTACAATTAACCTATTTACTAATGATTCGGTATGTTACATATATTAGAACTTGTATATAAAACAAACTGATGTGGTATTTTCAATAGTGAAATAGTTTGTGTCTAAATTCCAAGAGAAATGTACGTCTTTGAAATTATATATTAGAGCCATATTTGATATTATGAATGCCTCGGTGGCGGAGTTGTATTATGGTACGACTGCAGTGCAGTGTCTCGCGTTCGATCCCCGGGTCGGACAAAGTGATATTGGGTTATTCTTACTACTAACCATATTTTTAAGCTAATGGGTTAATAACAATATTAGCTTATTTCATCATTTATTAGAAATAAATGATTATTATTATTATTATTATTCTGCTTAGTATCAGCCCGGAGTCAGGAATACATACCCGATATGGCTATTATCTGGCCTATCGTGTCATAGAAAGGAATACAAACAGTGGAAAGTGTGTAATTCTTGCCCATCTGCCTTACCCTTTGGCGGAAAAAAGGTGTGAGTGTGTATTTTAATATACTATTCATATATGATAAGTATTGAATCAAATGTTTGAAATAGATATCGAGTTTTGACTGTGTTATAATGTTGAAGGACATCTACCGGTAGAGTTAAATAGTCTTCCTTTACTGGATGAAGATCGGGTGTCTTGGGAACTAGTCCCGCGAAAACCTGCTACAGCATCTTTTACGATTGTTTCTTTCCAGTACGTTGTATCGACACAATCAACTTACACTTCGCTACATAGTAAAATAATGGACGGAAAAATACACAAAAACAATAAAAAAATATGCATTGACAGTGGTTAGTTATGTTGTTTGTTTAATTTTTAGAATGGATCTAACTCAAAAACTAAGCATTGTTACCGATAATCTAATAAGATAAAGCGACATAATTATAATTATCGCGAGGCGCAACATCTTTTATTGAATGACAACATAATATATACACTACACTGTTAATAGTCATCAGGACAAGAATTCACTGAAATGGCTCATAAATGTATTGAAATAAATTGTTAAAATTAAATCTGTATAACATCGCATTAGTTTCAACTGTTAAGGTGTTATGATATATGTATAAATAAATAATTAAATAAATAAAAATTAACATTTTCAATAAAGAAAACATGCATTATTAAATCCCCTGACAATTTTATACAGCTTTTGCCCGCGGCTTCATCTGCGTTGAAAAATTTTTCGGGATAAAAAGTAGTCTATATTACTCAGGTGTAAAGTATCTTTCTATGAGTGAAAAAAATTAAGGCATTCTCAAAATCGGTTCTGTAGTTTCAAAGATTAGACGCTACAAACAAGCATTTCCTCTTCATAATATTAGTAAAGAAAGATAAAAATAAGACAGTTGAACTTTGACACTATCGACTTCCCGCGCGTTTAAAGGCCCCACATAACCAAACGCTGAGTAGTGTTCGATCCCTATCGTGGAGGTGATTAATTCCCACGTTTACCTGTTCTGCGTCCATGTGGGTAACACCCCCCTAACCACTCTTGTGGATTCGATTGCAAAGGGTTTGATCAGATTCTCGATATTTTAGGGAGGTTTTGTTCATGGGTTTGTGTGCTCGAAAGTTTTAAAAATGTCAGTTTTCACTCTTCGAATATAATACCATAAAATCTATCTATATATATATAAAAATGAATCCCTATTTCCCTTAGTCACGCCATCACGCGTGAACGGCTGGATTGATTTCACTGTTTTTTTTTTGTTGTGTTTGATATTGTCTGGAGAAGGTTCTTATGAAAGAAAAAAATCAAAAAATTGCGCAGAAAATAAGAAAATTTGAGAAAACTTAACGACAATATTAATTTTACATAACTGTCAGAGGTTTGAAATTACAGTCAGAGATCGACAGAATGCGCGCGTGCATACATAGTTAAGACAAGAACAACGTCTGTCAGGTCAGTTAGTTGTTTAATAAATTAAATAAAATACTCTGCCTGCATCGGACGATCGCTAAGTTAAAAAAAAATTTGTAAATTTCTATTTAATTTTATTTTTTACTCTGGTATTGAAATAATAATAAATACAATAGCTAAGTACTGAGAGTATGGTACTGATGATATAATTATATTGCTGCTTTCGACGGTTTTTTATAGGAGAACGGAATATTAACCACATGCACCTAATGGTAGGTGATATATATGGTGATATTATTTTATATTACTGTCCCACTGACACGGGCCTCCTCTACTACTGAGAGGGATTAGGCCTTAATCCATCACACTGGCCTAGTGCGGATTGGTAGACTTCACACACCCTCGAAAATTCCCAGGTATGCAGGTTTCCTCACTATGTTTTTTTTTCACCGTTAAAGCGAGCGATAATTCACAAAGAATACACACACTTTTTTTTTTAGAAAAGTCTGATGTATGTGCCTGGGATTTGAACCTGCGGACATTCGTCTCGGCAACTAGTCTATCGCCACTTTACTAGGCTATCGTCGCTTTGATGGTAAGTGAAGTAGGGTCCAATAGAATGTCTGCTGCTTAGGTGACTACCTTTCGATAGTCGAGACAATTATGCCACTTGATGTATAACGTACAAACAAAGCTGAACAAATTCAATGCTGCAAATAACTTTTATATTTTTAAACAATACATATTTTAACCAACAATTGAAACTTATATCAGAATAGTATAGACGTAAATTCAATCCAAACATTGAAGTCACGTGATTATACTTTGAATTTGTTCACCAATTTCCGTGGCTGACTCTACCTGGAAGCAAATATAATGTAACTGGCAAAATTTAAAACTGATTAAATTGAGTTTAAAATTTTAATGAACGCTAATCTAATGTAACTTTGACCTGAGAGAAACTATCTGCGCTGTTAACTATCCGACATTAATTAAATGTGAAACTAAAATTGGATTCCATAGACGGACCAGCAGAAATATCAATATGAAGTTCTAACGCACCCTGTATATTTCACCTGCACGTAGCAACTAAACCTCAAGTTGATAGAGGTAATTACTCTATAGACTTATTGTCGATTGGGTTGAATAAAAGGCAAAGTGTAATGATAGTTTGTTGCAGACGTTTGTAGCATGGTGAGTGAGATTTGCGGAAGCCAAGTAGAACATATAACTTACGTAAAGATCTTTTTTGGCTGAAAATAAGATGAGACAGATATCGCAATATTCACTTTTCTAACTTCCGCTGACACTTCTAAACATAAAAAAATGGACCAGTACCTTAACGCATATCGCTTCGGCAGACCGTATTTTAATCGCCTAAATATTTCTAGACTTCAGGAATCAACTTAAAATCCGTAACGGATATTAAAAATAGGTAAACTTCGCATTTTTAGATAAACCAAAAAAGTTGTATGTTACAAATCAACTTTTCCATTTATATGGACTTTACTGATGAAAAAGACAATAAAAATAAAAAGACACCTCTGGCGATGACGCAATCACAATAATCAAAGCCCGTCTGACAAACTTAATTATACAAACCACAAGTATTCTCACACAATTAAGCCGGTGCAAGGACGGATTGTATTCCGCCTTATTCCCCGTTTATTCCGCTCAGATGCACCGTTTGTTCCACATTGTTCCCGCTGGTTCGGTTCTAATTAACTAACAGTCAATAGCAGGCAGACTCCAGACGTAAGCCAGCCGGGCGTGGCCAATTACTCGCCAATTAATTTTGCAATAACAACCGAGTCGGATGTAGCTAATGTTGTTACATAAGTTATTGAAAGTGCTGTTGATGAAATTTCGTTTGGTGTCACGATCTTTGATACCGCTAAGGAAGTGGTGGAAGTGTTTTTTTATTTCATAAGTTCTAAATACATTATTGCATAAATGAGTCTTAGGAAGGGAGACGCCCTTTAAAACAATTGTTTTATTAATTCATATCGCAATACGCATATACGATAACAATTCTTTTTTTGTAGGTCTGCCGTGATTATCACCGGGGGTACCCTGCGAACGGTGTACAAGCGATCCCCCGGCTTAGCAACCACGGCAGTCCCTGTGAGGAGTTGGTAGGCCTTACCGCTATCACCGAGGGTGCCAGCGGACGATACGTTGGCGACCCACGGCTATCCGGCCTCAGGGCCTGGGAGGAAGAAGGGAGGGGATAAGGTGAAGAAAAAGAAGACGAAGGAGAAGGAGCCATCTTAGGATAGATGGAAGGGAGAGGAAAGGGAGATGTTCGCGAACCCTTATAGGCCTCAATGTGTATTTAGCAACCATGAGGTATCCATGAACTGTACGCCTAGGGTCGCGGCAAATGTGCCCCCGTGCATGGGCGTGCATTTGGTGTGGAGACCAAGCGCACGAGAATTGCCTCGGGGGGCGATAACAATATAATCAAACATATCATTTCGTAATATTAGTAGATATTACACAGGAATCCGTACGTCCGAGTAGTGTCCAACAGCACAATAGGCCTATTAGGTGCTAAATGTATATGGAACGCGACTAAATCTCATTGATTAAGACTACTGACGGAACCGAGCGAATGAAAGGGGCATACATAACATGCATGTACGTATGATTTGTTAATTGGGTTGAAATACCCATGTTATATGTAGTGAAGTATATAGACTAATATATAATGCTGAATAGTTTCTTTGTTTAATTATTTGAACGCACTAGTCTCAGGAACTACTAAACCGAATTAGAATTGTACCAATAATAGGAAGCTACATTACTCTTGAGTGCTACTTTGATACCGGGAAAATATAAAGCGGCACTTTTATCCCGGAAATACTTCTTTACGCGCGCGGTGCTGCGAGCAAAAGTTAGTGTTGTACATCAAGAGACTACCTACGCAATAAAGACGTTACATGAAACCAAAAACATTAGGAAATCCAAGTATACCTTACGAGGGAAAATGTTCGAGATAAATAAATCATCAGGTACTTTCTAAAAGTATTTTATTACCTTCTTAATAATGTCGTTAACCTCCATGTCGTACAAGTAATTTACTGGGTAAATAAAAAACTATTAAATATAATAATTTAGAACGTGGACACTGGATAATCCATTCTACATCAATAGGGTCTCATACCCACTGGAAGGATAACACAGAAAGGAATCCTTCGCACAAGAAGGCTCCAACATTGCGAAGCTTACCGTGACATTCCTAAGGCTCAGCACGGCCTCTGTAAGCTTGCTTGAGCTTGGATTCTGTAGCTACGAATATCTTTGAGCTTTCAACTAAGGTAACCCTTGAAAATCACCTTCTTTTAAAATCTTCATGAAATCGTTTCATGAAAAAATAGAATTAAAAGCTTTTGATTAAATTGCAACATATCACTTCATATTATAAAAAGTATTAGTAAAAGAATTAGCATAAATGATTTGGCACTACAAGGCAAAAAAAAAACCATTATGGTGGCCTTGTTACGAACCGGCCTTTCTTAAGGTTATAGCTTAAGGTCCATTTTTCATACATTTTGTTTCACCTTTAATCTGGATAACTAAACAAGTATTGACAAGTAAAGAATTTAAATTCACGTCTAGTTAGTGATTAGTTCTCGCAGTTGAAAGAAAAACGTAAAAATAATTAATATGCATAGATATTTCGGCCTTTAAAATTTCGTCGTATTAAATTTTGCATGGATATTTCGGCCTTTAAAATTTCGTCGTATTAAATTTTAAAGGCCGAAATATCCATGCATATTAATTATTTTTACGTTTTTATTTCAACTGCGAAAACTAATCACTAACTAGACGTGAATTTAAATTCTTTACTTGTCAATACTTGTTTAGTTACCCAGATTAAAGGTGAAACAAAATGTATGAAAATGGACCTTAAGCTATAACCTTAAGTCACACCACTTTATATTAGAGTATATTATACATCTACGCAATATTTCCCGCTAACCGTCCCTCCAGTAATATTATAGATAAAATTTTCTCAACATAAACTAAAACTACGAAACCCTATATTCGCTTTATAATTAATAGAATTCCTCAGTTCAAATTCCAAGCTTTTCCATCAAACTAAATTCTAATTTTTGTCAGTTCTAATGAAATTGTTCGAAATTTACCTGTTCTATAAATTGAAGTGCTTTCTACATTATCTTTCAGTTTTAAAGTAGATAATACACCGGTTAGTTCGTTAAATTTGTTTCGGTATTTGATGCGTTCAGTTTCGAGTGGTTTTGAAATTGTTGGATATTTGAGCGAAATATTTATTGTTTTCGAGGGAACAAGAGTGCTCCAAATTTATATCAGTAAACGAATGAAGGAGTTTAAATAGCTGTATCGTAATGTGGGGGTAAATGAAAATAAGTGGAACATTTAAATTATTTAATAAGTTGAAATAAATAACTGGTCTGACAAAGTAAAATATCATTATTTTATGATATTATATTATACTAGCTTTTGCCCGCGGCTCCGCCCGCAATATAAAGTTTTTCGGGCTAAAGTATTCCGTTATAAAAGTCACGCTATATATTTTCCCGGGAGCCTATGTTCTTCCCAGGGTCTCAAACTGTCTCCATACCAAATTTCATCTTAATACGTTGGGTAGTTTTTGAGTTTAACACGTTCAGGCAAACGGATGCAGCGGGTGACTTTGTTTTATAATATATTTTTGTAGAAATTTTTAAGAGGAACAATCCCGTCATACGTCGTTGTTGCATAACTTTAACCGTTTACGCAGCGCACGCAACAGAAGCTCTCAAAACTAATAAATTTTCTCCGTTTTTGCAACATGTTTCATTACTGCTCCGCTCCTATTGGATATAGCGTGATGATATATAGCCTATAGCACTTCACGAACAAAGGGCTATCCAACACAAAAATATTTTTTCAGTTCGAACCGGTAGTTCCTGAGATTAGCCATTACTGCTCCGCATCTATTAGTCATAGCGTGATGATATATAGCCTATAGCACTCCACGAACAAAGGGCTATCCAACGCAAAAAGAATTTTTCAGTTTGGACCGGTAGTTCCTGAGATTAGCGCGTTCAAACAAACAAACAAACAAACTCTTCAGCTTTATATAATAGTATAGATTATACTGCTGCTTACTCATATATTTACAATAATGATCGACTCATGACATTATTCGCGTTATAGACGTATTTATCAATAGACCAGACTAAGATCTGTAAGCCGCGAGGTTCTTCGATTCTCAGTTCTGCCAACATTATGAATCTTATTCGTTGAAAGGTAATCTGCCCAAGATTGGAATTAATATAGCCTCATAGCTTCACCCATCGTATTTCTGAGAGGAAAGCGCACTCCTCTGCTTAACACTTAGATAAATGCGTGATATGTATTGATTAATCCTTTCACCCGCCGTCACTTACTTTAATTGACTCCAAGCGGCGAACACACATCAAAGTGGAGCGTTGATGCTAAAATAAGCCTACGTCACATCGCTTTAACGTCTGTTGGGCGTAAGGGGGCCTCTTAAACTAGGATTATTGAAAACGGATTTAGTGTATTATAATCGAAATATATAAAATAAGAATAATAAATAATATCAGCCCTGTATTATATACTTGCCCACTGCTGAGCGCGGGCCTCCTCTACTATTGAGAGGGACTAGGGCTTAGTCCACCACGCTGGCCTAGTGCGGATTGGTAGACTTCACACACCTTCGAAATTCCTATAGAGAACTTCTCAGATGTGCACGTGAGGAATCACGATGTTTTCCTTCACCGTTAAAGCGAACGATAATTCACAAAGAATACACACATGATTTTAGAAAAGTCAGAGGTGTGTGCCCTTGGGATTTGAACTTTCGGTCATACGTCTTAGCAGTCCGTTCCACGCCCAACTAGGCTATCGCCGTTAATCGATAATCGAAATATATGAAATGAAACAATTTATTTGAAGCTGTGCAATGTTATACATTATTTAGATTCAGTCAATATTAACTTTACCGCCAGTTTGGAAAGCAGTTCTCACCATAGAAGAACGGGCAAGAAACTCTGCTGTTGCTCTTTCCAAAATCAGATATGAACTACAGTGATGATACACAGGAAAGTGAAAAATTACAATTGTTTTCGTTTTATTACTGTTTGGAGCAGTTCATTTATGTGCTCGTAAGATAGGTAACAATAATAGGGAATATATTGATTAGACTCTCCCCGAAAGGGTCTATTCGATGTTTTCAAGAATACGACAAATACATATAAAAATTCGCCTATATCAGTTGGATGTAAAAACGCAAAAGGGATCCAACCCACGGTATGATTAAAAATGAGCCGAGTATGCCAAATTAGTTTTAGTCTGCAAGGTCTATATTTTCCATCAGTAAAAACATCTCAGTCAAAATATGTTAATTTTAACGTTTTATTAACAAAATGTAAAATAGAATACCTAGCAAAAAAACGATTTTAACTTCAGCCGTCACTATTTCAAAAGTGTCATTTTGTGGGCTGGATCCTTTTAGCGTGTCCACTTGGATTTTCCCCGAAATTACCGGTCTTTTCGATGTTTTCAACTGACAAAAAATCGCTTCTATCTGATTCACTGTCATTTATTTAAACAATGATTAAGGCGTGTTTAAATTTTTTAATCAAGCGTCGAAAATAACTTACACATTTAAATCTTTTATCAATTATATTTATATTACATATATGTAAAAATTTATTGATTAATTTTTTAAGTTACTAAAATTGGATTTTTGTCACATGCGATATAAGTTACATATATAACATAAACAGTACATTTAAGGAAGTCGAAGCGATTAATTCTTAGAATTTCGTAGAATAACTATTCATGCGAACTTTTTAATTAATTCTAAGTGCCTAAGTATAACGTTACTGACGTCGTCGGAACAAGCACCGCGTGCGTGTCTAAGGGTTTAATTTAATGTTTTTTTTTTTTTTTTTTTTTTTTTTTTTTTTTTTTTTTTATACTTAATGTTTAACATCTTAACTAATTATAACGCTAGTGCTATCAGCTAGGTGATACATTGCCTAGTGATAGCGTGTATTTGTGGTACACTGTGGGTGTCAGGGGGGAGTGGGTTTCCGCGATTTGATACGTAGCCCGCTCCCCCCATAATTTAATGTATTAGCTATGAAGAATCGTGACTACTGACTATCAAGATGGCATTATACGTATACATTCATACCTTTTATCCCCAATGAGGTAGGCAGAGGCGCAACCGGTGCATTCACTTTCCGCCATGTGTATTACATCCTAGGATGTGATAGGGGAAGGTCGTATTGCCGTGTAGAACACAAATTCCAGACACCGGAAGAATAAACACCCAATATCAGTTTGCCCGACACGGGAATTGATCCAAAGACCTGAGCACTACAGCCGTACTGTAATACATTGTAATAAACTACGCCACCGGGGAATTCATTGTTTTTGTAACTAATAAAACCCTTTTAAATAATCGTATTAATATATACTAATACGTGAAGAACTTTGTGCCCTTTTTTAAGTCCACCATAAATATAAATAATAAAACTAAACTCAATGAACTATACTCATTTCTTATTACCAAACCAACACAAATTGTTCTAACATTTTTTTATAATTTTTATTCTTGGTGAAATACACGACGACGTACGTCATAAAATAAGATCAAACTAGCCTTAACCAAGACGGTAATGAATGATTAAAACCAAGCGCGAAACTCAACTTACGGTAATGCGTTTATTGAGTTAATTCTGTACCACATAAAACATTCATTCACATTCTGGATGAGCCATAGATACGCGATTCATATTACATAAGGCCCCGCGGCACTCTGTACCAACTACTCAAGTGTCGAAAGCTTCGCGTCTGAAAGTTTTAAGTGTACTGTGAATTTCATGTGGCTTTTGTCGCGTTATGTTTGAAAGAAAGTGTGTTTAAAATTTAAATTATTAAGGTGCTTTTTAAAGTAAATTTCGTTCACACGTTGAGTGAAAAATTTTAGTATTCTTTGATAATGTGTTGTCTGAAATTCTGTATAAGCTAAGTGATAAGTTATTGGTTAATTTCATGTGACTACATTCAACTTTCGTCACATAACGCGTTGGTATATTAAAATTTTACGTATATTTTTACCTACCTTGGACTTAAACAAAATAAAACTATCACCGAGCTGCCAGTACCAATATTGCAAACCGAAAATTATATTACATTTTTTAATTCTTTAAATAGGTTACTTAAAACCTACATATCGGATTATATATACTACTCTCTTTCCTAATGGACTTCTATTTGAACAGATAAGCAACTAATTTCATAATGATCCACGTCGTTTGACATTATTATTCACTCTCACAATTCTGGCTACATTAGCTAACAAAAGGGTATCAAAATGCACACAACCCGTACGCAGGTAATCGCAGTCTGACGAGGGTCATGTCTGAACACCTGCGCCTTTGAATTATGCGGGACTGCTGAGGAATTGAAATTCTGACCACTTCCAGAGGGAACACAGAGGTGTTTGTTATTTAAAGTTAGTAATACATGTTTTTTGAGGACATGGGTATATGATAGGATTGTTTTATTACATCAAATTGTAGATTATTTGGAATGTAATACTTAAATTCATAAATAGTACTTAACAAGATCGAAGTTTGATTAGAGTAAGTCTTAGACCTTTGTTTAAGATTACAGGGATCTAAAAGATACTGTTTTTAGCGAACTCGGGTTATGTTTACAGGTTAAGTTAACCCCTACAATAAGTATTAATCGTTTTGCAATTAGGTTTGGTAGGTCGATATTTGTGTGAAATAATTGTTTATGAATTTAGATAAATCAGCAATATTAACGATCGACCCTTATTGGTACTATGGTTCACCTATAAAGTGGTCAATAATGAAAAGGTTACCGAGAAAACAAGTCAATCTTTTAACCCTATTAATGGGAACCTACCACAAATGAGTAAATACTAATGTCGCAATAAACTCTCAAACATATTTACTAATCAACCAACCTGACTTAACAACTGTCGAATATCGGAAAAACTCAAGGAGCCATACCCAAGATACCTTTGCACAATCGTTAATACTAGCTCTATTTATGAGAAAGACTTATTCTTAGAATTGTCATATTTTTTTTTGTTTTTTTATTATAGTTAACGATTGTAGAAAAGCGTCTTGGCTATAACCATAGGGCACAGCATCGATTCCTTAAAAGATTTGTATTTATTGAAGTTGTCGGAGAAAGCATCAGACTGACACGGAAGTTTCTTAAGGTTTAACTTGCTAAAATTATATATAGTATAGATAATACAATAATTTCATTACGTATGCAGGAACGTATTCCTTCCCTTTCGCCATATAACATTACCTATATGAATTTGGTTGTAACTAAGTGACCTAAATCCAATATATCACCAGTAAATTCCTCATTATAAATTATGTGCTAAATGATCCCTGGCGCAGTAATAGATTGTCACCAATAAAGCTATTAGATCCGATGATATATTATCAGTTAACTTAATGCAGGTACACTGATTGCTTCAATATTAATAAGCACATAGCAGATAGGTAATTAAATTACGATTGTCAGTACAGATAGATAGATGGAAACGGAACGGACTGCCGAGGCCAGTCTGTCGGATCAAAACCTAATGTACACAGGTCTGACTTATTTGTTTTTTAATAAGATACGCTAACGGCATACATATCCTTTAAACTAGAAAAAAAAATATTGCGTGTTGACCATTGGCTGATATGCATGCCACTTACATGTGTGCACAACATTCATAAAATAAATATGACTATCAAACAGCAATACTCTAGCTGAATAAAATTAAAATTTTATAAAAACTTAAACATATTAAGAACTTATAAATAATAAACATTAAACAAAGGTATTGACAATATGAATATATTTTATAAAGATCATTACATCTATTCATGCGATATGGACGAATTTACAGAAAAGGAGGCTTTTCTAAAACGGGCGAGCGAGTATGCGAATGTGTCTCCATTAGGATCGGATTCTTACAGTTTGTCGAGTTCACGACACAGGACTATCTAGTTGTGTATTGTTTATCAATTATCGTTTTGAACGGTGAAGGAAAACATCGTAACGTAATCTACATTTTACATACGTGAGAATTCTCTATAAGAAATTCCACAGTATGTGAAGTCTGCCAACTTGTATTAATATTAATTAATATTAATATTACATATTTTACATACGTGAGAATTCTTTATAAGAAATTCCACAGTATGTGAAGTCTGCCAACTTGCATTAAGCTAACGTAGAAGACTAGTGCTGAACCTTTTTAGTAGTAGAACAGATCTCAGTTCAGCAGTGGGCGGTATACAATACAGAGCTGATAGTATTATAAAATAGGTAATTGTGTAAAAATATTTTTTATAACTGGACGTTGACACGAACAAATCATTTGCATGGAAGGCGCTGTACCTTTCTTAAGACATTTGATGTAAATCCTTATGCTTAGTAATTATACTATCTACAATGTTGTTTAACAAGACTGCCTCAGTGGTTTAGTCGTAATTGTACACGGTACGAGTACGACTATCGCGTTGAGGTTCTGGATTCGAATCCTAGGTCGGGCCAAATTAATTGTGACTGGGTATTTCTATCACCTGCTTTTGCTCACACACTTGTCCACAATATCTCCTCCTTGGCTGATGTCCGTTGAGATTAGCCACCGTAGCCAAATTCGGTTACGAAGGAATCACTATTCATTAAATCAGAAAAATCAGTGCTTAATTGACCTCACTGGAGCTATGTAGAAGCATAATAATTGTTGAATTATAGTTTTTCTACATATCCGTTTAGCACCCGAAATATACATTGTATTTGTAGTACGCGGAGTAAGTTCGGACCGACTAGCGTACAAAAACTTACCATACACTTAGTAGGTATAATATATTATCTAGCATAATCAACTCTCTATGGTGTTCATTACACGCTTGTCATTGTTCTGACGTATATTCTACCGATACACACGAACGTCCATATAAAATATTTGTTCAAAATCTGAAGTTAGAACTAAAGCTCGCTACAGCGCTAAAACACCAATCGTCGTCTAATCAAATTTTTTTGAAAACATGCAGTGCTAAAGCGCTTTAAATAGAGAATAAGTAAAACGTCACATGCACTCTAGATCTTATACCGCAGAAGTGACACAGTATTTGTACCTACAATAAGTTAGTATAATATAGTAAGTAAGTAAAGTAAAATAAAATGAATGAATATGCGTTTAATTCACCTCCAATCAAAGATGTTTACAGAAAAAAAATAATTATTAATTACAAGTATATATTTAAAACAAAATTGTCAAATCCAAAACACAGTTTTACTATATTTTATTGAAATCTTTTCTGTTCTTTAACTTGAGGTTAACAAAGGTCAATGAAAAAAGAATGATCACATCCAATTACCAGTTTCGGAGATATGTGCGGACAAACATACATACATATTACATACCTATGAAATTTTGTTTTTGTTTGGAAGCTCTATTAGATTATTATGTGTAAATATTTTGGATTTTCGATAATATTACATACGTACGACGACATTGCGAATCGAAGTGATAACTTCCTTTTTAAGTCGGTTAAAAATATCGAAATGTTAAACTATTAAATAAATTAAAACCCTTTTAAAAACACCACGTTAAATCTGTTTTCAGTCGCATATTGTACAACCAGTTCCATAATGGGACATCTGCATGTGTTTAGTCTATAATTGTCAACGGCGTTGCATTGAAATATAAAACATATATTTTTTATTGTTATATTACAGTATTATTACATATTTATTCACTTAAACAACAAAAAATTTAACTTACTTGACACATAATTTTTATTCACATCTAGATTTACACTTCATTCTTTCATTCATTCATCTCAGCCACAGGAAGTCCACTGCTGAACATAGGCCTCCCCCAAGAATCTCCACGTCGACCTGTTGGAAGCGTGCTTACAGATTTACACTTAGACTAGATTAATTATTATAATATAAGCGCAACTCCGTCCATTACCAAAAGCTGTCAATAATGACACCATACTAAAGTCATTTTGAATGGATTGCAGTTTAATTCAGTTGAACACAGTGAATGTTCGGAACGCCAAATCTAGTACGTAGTACATATATAATGATGCCAAATACTGTTTTTAAGTAAAAAAACGTATCAGCGACGTTGCGTTACTTAGTAATTATTTAGAATTTCAATTGGAATTTGGAACAACTCACTGGTTAACTCAAAATTTGTTCTGTGCAATTAGTGTTTGAAAACGGATCCCTCAACGAACTTTTGTTAATGTTTTCACTAATTATCCATTAGATGTTGTTTAACTGGGTCAATAGTAGTATTGGGAATGAATAGAGACGAATCTAGTCACGTAATTACCAAAATCAAGTGACGCGTTATTAAATGCCTAAAGCCTGAAACATTCTACCTTTATTCATAACATTTTTATTAGATATTCGTAGTGACTTTGTGTTGTCCCTATTGCTCCCATCTATCCCTATGCACCCCAGTTGACGTAACTTAATTAAAATGAACAATAGAGGTTTATTACGCTATTCACTGGTAAAATTAATGCATTGATAGTACGAACTCGCGAACGATTACGAACCGTTAATAAAGGCTCTGATTGATTTGTGAATGAATAATTTTAATTGTGCTAGTAACTTATATTGTACCGTTGTTAGGGCTTGTAAATAGCCCAACAAATAGTAAAGGGAATGATAGGTCACGGAACAGCATGTTCAACCAGTCGCCACCTGTGATGTCCCTTCTAGGGAGGAGGGTGAAAGATATCCCAATACCTTTATTCTACCCTGAACGTTTTACGTAAAATTTGTCACACAAGTGTAGTACGGACGCAAGCTCTGAGGAATCTTTGCAATGTCAATAAAGTCATTTTGTCGATAATACACCATACGTGTCACGTCGAAGACGTAATGTCAACAATATCAATGCATAAAATCATAATTTTAAGATCCTATAAAATTCCTAGGATCTCGCAAGCGCACTGTAAATCATCCATACTTTTTAACTTGAAAATGAGCCTATTAGACCTTCTAAAAGATCCTTCCACGCAAGAACACAGACGGGAGCTACGAGCAAAAAGCTGTTGACAATACAGGTGAGTTAGATGGTAACAGACAGTCTATAGACCTGTTCAACAATTCACTAAGATGTTTGAATGAAGACTTTGAATGAAGACATTATCTAACTAATTTATAATTAACAAAAAGAAGATAGAGGTCATTATATTCCTATTTAATGTAAGCAATTAATATTAAGTACAGTTACATTTTTGTTCCTTATATATAATATTATCGCTTTATGATTGTTAACGTTACTATTTTATATTTTATAATTGTTTTTCCAATATACCAATGCATGCCGTGGCAACTAAAGGTAATGCATTTAAGATATTGTTAGTAATTTTTAAGGTTTAATTGATTTAATGTAATTACCACTGTTTGTCCTTAAAATAAATAAAATAAAAGGAATAAAAAATAAAAGCAAAAAGAACTTGCCAGGGTTGACGAATGCGCAAAAGGCCGTCCTTAGTTCGTGGCAGTCGTTTAAAAAAAGGAATTAGCCCTGTATCTTGTTAGGTTGCTTGGTTGAGACGAATAAAGAGACATTTGTCAATATTTATGACCTAGAATCCATTACGGCATATTAATAATTTTTATTCAAAACATATAGCTGACGTGAAGCATCGACGCTCTACGAAGTCTGCAGTCGCTGATCACTACTGAAATTAAGAAATATCCTAATTTCAATAGGGAAGACAGTTGGAAGCTTGCACGATCCAGGATCCATTTTACATTTAATTAGTTTTTGCAAAATTTCTGCATAGTCGGGCCACCAACAGCTAAAAAAAAGTTGTATAATTGTAAAATGTAGATAGATATTGTAACTTTGACTTTGCGGATAAACAACGCCATAGTCCCTCCGTGACTACGAAGGCTGTAAATTATTCGAAACATCAGGAGAAAAATAAAACATTAAAACAGCGATGAAATTCAAAAATAGTTTAATTTTAATGTCTAACTTTCGTAACAATCTTAAACATAAGAATTCATTAATTTCGCATTCAACGTTGATAATTTTAGACCAGCCGCCATTACGATAATAAACTCATAAATAATATGTACATCTAATGTTAACAATAGTAAGCACAGACGCATGGACAAGTTCAATTATGGTGTTATATGTAAATATAATTCGCTGGGCTTCCATTCGTCCAGTTACAAAGTTCCATTAGGCCAACCCTACGAAGTCTGTTGCTTTTGTTTTCATTTACTCGGTGAAACCTAATAAAGTGGTATCCTCTACCCACAAAGAGTTGGTGGTTTCATTAAAAAATCATATTTGTCGTGGAAAGAGCTTTTGTTTTGCTCTCGTTGCTAAGTTCGGACCGCGTAATTAGATCCGAGAAAGATTCAATTTTTGAATAAATTTTTATTTTATAACACCAGGTTGATGGTGATTGATGTTTCTTTTTATATTTAATTATCCTTTTTTTCAGGAGTTCGGGGTAATATTTTCAGTTCTTTTTGTCCGCTGCTCATTAAATTGGTACATCAGTTCGTCTTATTTCCACTTTGTTAATTTTACACTGTATGTTAAATAAGTCGGATATTTTTTTTAAATACAAGTATTACCAGATGCATTTTGTTTTCTTATAATTAACTTAAATGCTTACTATCAAAACGAATATGTTTCAGCATTAGCTAACTTACCACCTTCTCGGGCTCAAATTCTAATATCAGCCACTCAAGTGTATTTTTTCGAGTCGAATAAGTAGCGCGTATGGATACCTCGACTTGGAAATCGAATTCTGATGCCACAGTTCACAGCCCTGATGCGCTGCGATTAAACAATAAGATAAGTAAATCACACACACCACGTCTATATCCTCGCAGGGGTAGGCTGATGTAGATCCAAGGCACCCGCTTTCAATCATGCATGTTCCAACTCATTTATTAATAGAGAGTAAGGATGGCGCGACATCGGGTAGAAATTTCAATATAAAATACAGATTAATATATTAAATCATCAATCACTTACTATTATCAAAATAAATAAATAAATAATTCGCCCACCACTCAATATCTCTTGGAGATAACCGTAAGCGTGAATAGCAAATGAAAAAGACTTTTAAAAACAAAACGTCTGTCCAAATCTCTAGAAACAATCAGACAGAAAAAAACTTATAATACACGTCAAAGTTGATAAAAAAGTGCCTTCTTTAATACAGTTCGCGAACGCGCCGAACTTTTTTTATCATTCCCTAAACCAAAACTATACTTGGAGACGTCAGGTTCTATGTGAAAGTTTTATGGTGTGGAAGAAAGGGGTGAGCTATCAAGTATACATACAATCGAAGTTTTGCGTACAGTTTGTCAGAGGTTTATTATGTTTGTTTGACATTAAAATACGAGGATTGTAGGGAGCGAGGTCAATGATTTGGTTTTATACTAGTTTCGTACCAAATGTACTAAATAAATTTACAATGTTTAATTGTTGAATATATTTATAACGTGTAGTTCAATTCAGCGAATGTGGTTATAATTTTTAAGTTTTTTTTTTTTGGCTTTTTATCCATATTATACAATTTGATGAAATAGCGTAGTCTTAATTTTGGATTGGTATTAAAAAATAAGTTGACTCACTGCCGAACAACTGTTAATAAATTACAAATTTTTCTAGCGATCTCTGATTATACTTAGATAAAATACTTTGAATGTGACCTACGTTCTAACTATTTAATTTATTTATTGAGTAAAGATGATTATATTAATCAGCAACGAACATCGATAAAGTGGCTAAAATATTTTATAATATAATAGCAGAAGTAAGATAGTACAGGTCAGGTATATGCCTTTACTACTAAGAGGCATCAGACCTCAGTCCACCACGCTGACCCACATACTTCTCACAAATCAATAGAAATCGATATTAATAAAAATAAAAATCAAATCAGCACGAGCCTCATTTAGAAAAATCCCGTTTTCAATATATATATTCAAGACACATTTTCAATGAGTATTTTATATAAGGCACGTACCATTTATCGAACAGTTGCGCTCAAACAAACGTGCTCAGAACTAGCACGCTTTTAAATTTATTTGAAAACTACAACGTGTCGGACAAAATCTTAGCCTGTCGTGTAATAGAAGTTTCTCGAAATTACAAACACATTTCGAAGTTTATTATACTTTATTGTTTCTGTTGCTGTCCAAGTTAGGAGGCTCCCAATCTCGTAGAATTGCGGCGTTGCTAAAAATATAGTCATAAAGAAATCTAGTTTATTAAATTAGTTTATACTATTTTAAAGAATACTTGTCCGATACATTCTGGTCTCCAAATAATCATTAATTGGCATATCGCTAAAAGTATTTAAGCACTAATACTTGTTAGAAGTTTAAATATTGTAAATGATAGCAACTAACGTATTAATTAGTGCAGTCCTGATGAATATTATATAGATTCCATTTCCATTATTAATCATTCAATTTTATTTAACATTTAGACTGAGAACTCAGAACAGAATGAAACATTTATAGTTCCATTAAGTAGACAGTTTTAATAGACTTCTATGAAATAGTGATCTCTACTGCGATCGTGCAAATTTCCTTTATAAATAGTGAGATTAATTTAAATAAATATCTACTTCAATTCATGCACAGATTTAATATACCAGTTTTTAATATATAATAAAAATAATATTGAAACTAACATGGAAAATATAGAAAGTCAGTGAATTATATAGGCGAAACCATGTGAGTTTAAATGCTTAGTACCTATGTATGAATGGCTGCCGCAGTAACGTTGTTGGAATTGCACACGGTATGACTTATTGTGACTGGATTTTTCCATCTTAAAAACTTTACTCAGTCACAAATCGGAGACAGGCATTTGGTGGTGTGATACTCCCATCCCTCACAAAGCACGTGAAGCCGTTGGTCCTACGCCTGATCCGTCTCTGGTTATGTGGGATTGCCGTCTCATCGGATTATGAGACTGGAGGAACAGAGTATTGCTGACGCAGCAGAGATCTGTGTATTGCGCAAACTCTTGCGCACTATCATATAATAATATCAGCCCTGTATTATATACTGTCCAGTGGGAGTCAGCAGTGGCTGAGCACGGGCCTCCTCTACTACTGAGAGGGATTAGGCCTTAGTCCACCACGCTGGCCTAGTGCGGATTGGTAGACTTCACACACCTTCGAAATTCCTATAGAGAACTTCTCAGATGTGAAGTTTTCCTCACGATGTTTTCCTTCACCGTTAAAGTGAACGATAAATTCACAAAGAATACACACATGATTTTAGAAAAGTCAGAAGTGTGTGCCCTTGGGATTTGAACCTACGGACATTCGTCTTGGCAGTCCGTTTCACACCCAACTAGGCTATCGCCGCTAACATTATTAAACCAGAAATTCGAATTAAAATCCTCATCGTTTGACCAACGAGGTAAAATTTCGCTCTCCTAACTATGCACGAAGGGAAATGAAAATCAATAATCGGATAAACTGCAACTAGTAATTTAAATTTCGGATAGAACATAAGTTTATATTCGAAGAATAACTAATACGAGTATAGGGAGGTCATTCGGTGTTAGCAGTTGCTAATTATTGTTAGATTTATAATCATATAACTATAATTGCCTTTTATATTTAGAAAAATAGTACGTATAAACAAGCCCTAACAAATAAAGTTAAACTTTATTTGCATAATGTTGAGTCGCATATTTAAAAAAAAGTATTGTTTTTCGTATTAATTTAAAATAAGTGCGAAGTGACTTTGATGAAAATAAAATAAGTTTTAGTTAAACAGTAGACAGGATGGGACGTGGACGTAACGCTAGCGGGACATGAACACTTTGTAATATAATAGTGTTAGAAACTAAAGCGAGTTAATTAAAAAAAGAGTCAAAATATGAAAACTATTACATGCTAGATATAGAAATACTTTCACAAATAATTTACCAACTAACCGATCGGTACGGTCGTCCACGACTAACTGTCCCATTCTGTCAACCGCTTAGTGTTTTTATAGCAAAAGAGCACCACAGATACCCTCATAACAATCTTTTTTCACGTAACACTAGTTAATATTATAATAGTTGACCCGACAGACGTTGTCCCGTCTTAACTATGAATTTGCAGCGCGCATTCTGTCAATCGCTGACAGTTATTTCAAACAATTGACAGTTGTGTAAAATTAATATTTTCGCTAAGTTTTCTTAAATTTTCTGATTTTCCGCGCATATTTTAGATTTTTTTCTTTCATAAGAACCGTCTCTAACAATAAAAATCTCAACAACAACAAAAAAAAAAATAGTGAAATCGGTCCAGCCGTTCATGCGTGATGGCATGACCAAGGGAAATAGAGATTATCTATATATAAAGGGTTACAGGTTAAGTCGACCTAGATCCTTTAAGAGGTTATAGTTTCCATCATTTGTGACTACTTTCATTATGAAACACCATATCCCAAAATGAACCGTTTTCAAGATATTGGACATTGACGTTTTTTTTAGAAAATCCAGTCATTTATTCTATTTACCTATATTTTTTTTACTTTCTATCATTTGATTCACGTCTGTTTATTCTTGTTGTATCGGAGACATGTTGTTTTATTATTATCAACACTGAAATTTTAGATTCATGAACCGACTGCGTTGTAGCAGACGATTGATTATACAAAATATAAATAATTTCATAACGACTTTACTCTTAATAGTTTATCTATTTAAAATATTTAAAAATGAATGTATGAAAGATACTCGGCAGATGTGCTTAAAAATATCTACGTTTCAATAGCTATCTAACAAGGTATTACAAGCTTGGGTTTTATCGATTCTTCTGGAAAAAAACATTGATGAAAGGCTTCCATGTAGACCTAAGGAGTAAAGTCAAACTTATTACTTGGATCAGAAAATAAAATAAAACAATGAAATGGTTAAAAAATTATGTTCTATTCAACGTCCACCAATATCGTTGCCCGAGAACTTGAACTATCGCAGTGGAAAGTTTGGTTTACGATGAATATGAATAACGCCAGTGTTGCGTCGCATCGCCTCTTTGTTTAACGAAAAGATTATTCTCGTTTTTCCTAACTACGTAACTTATAATTATGGGGCCCAGATCGCAGAACCATGTAAATCCAACTTCTAAACTGCGTAGGTACTATTGTTTCAAGAAAATACAAACATTTGCGCAGTATTTCGTATTTGTGACCCCTAGCAATCAATCGTTAGAAATTTCCCTATCGTAAAAAACAACACAGGAAAGTTTGGTATAAACCGTTCCTAGGGGACGCCGCGATGGCATGCGTAACCATAACAATATCTCATCCTCGATAAAATATTTATTGCTTTTTTAGGCAAAGTGTAAGAAGAGGACGGAGTTTTACTGACACGTTATCGTTTACTCGCGTCTCTGCCTACACAGGCTCATTCTAAAGAAGAAAACAAAATTAAATAAATGACATAATATAAACAAAATTATGTAAATCAAACCTTAAATACATTACTATTATAAAAATATGGAAATATACCACCAGATCTGTAGAAAATGCATGGCGATATATTACGGAAATTTGGGCTTCAGTAAAAGTCGCCTAATAGGCATGACCCATCGAAGGAATCAATTCACTTGTCGTCTCGTGGCCAACGATAAAAACTGAGGAAATTGACGGAGAATAGTTTGTATAAGGAAAAGGTTGGCTTTTTATTCCGGATCAGATATTAAAGCTCTTTCATATTTTCTTATATTGAATTAAACAGGAAAGTGAAGATAAAATATTGATAGTATTTTACCTCCCGTATGATGTTCACTCTTTAACTAAAAAGATACTATATAAATTACATGTATATCTTCGAAAGAGTAGACGGCATACTACTCCTTCGGTGCGCGGGGGCTACTGAGCCCCCCCCCCCTCACAGGAGACGGGCCGCACTAGGCGGCACTGCGCAGGGGCGGCTGTGGAAGTAGACTTAGACATTTCCGTCAGAGGAAGCTCGCAGTCGTCCCTATACGCCGAAGAGGGCCACCGCGGAGTTTTAGTTGGTATGCCGTGCGTTGTACATAGGTTAGGGACTCGGCCCGGCGGTCGCCTGAAGGTCGACATCAAATCCGGGCGGCGCAATGCCGGGTCGTAAGGCACGGTGACCCCAACATAACCGCTCAGTCACCCCCCACGAAGGCTGAGCGGTAGTCATAAGACACTTTCTCCGCGAAAAAAAAAAAAAAAAAAAAAAGACGGCATACTATATTAATAGATGGTATATTTGCCATGATTTTTTGGAACATGGATAGCCTATCGTACTACGGGGTACAATATTTAATGTTAAAAATACATGCAGTCGAACTTAGAACGACCTTTTTTGTAGTCGGTTAAAAACATAGTCTTAATAAAGGACTTAATTAATCACACAAATACACAGGGACGAGATAAGCATATAACTCTCCTGAAAATGAAATAGACAATCTCTAAATTACAATTACTTAAAATTAATTTGTGGTTTAGAGTTTTATTTACGTATAGGTTAAATAAAAGCTATTAAACATTATAATACATTTATATCGAGAAACTCTTTAATAGAACTAAGCTCCAAGGATTACAAAATAATACATTATTTCTATAAAACTAAGTTATTGGGCCAATTGCGTGCTTGCTAAAGTAACTTCAGGCTTTGTCCATCCTCTAGGGTATTGCGTTCTTGGAAGTCTTATAATGTTAATACACATAAATAAATTTTAAGTGACTATAATGTCAAAATAAGAGCTTTTTCTCACTCATGTACATGATTATTCGCACAATAAAATGTACTTTTTATATTTCTTTGAATGACTAGTCGAACTTGCCATTGTCCTGATGATAAGCGATACGACCGCCCATAAACAGTAGAAACACCGACAAATACCTTGAATTACAAAGTATTGTTTGGTATTCCACTGCGCTCGCCATCCTGAAACATGTGATGTAAATCTTATTAAGTCCAGTAGTTACACTGGCTTCTATATCCTGCAAATTGGAACACAACAGTGACTACACACTGCTGCTTGGTGGCAGAAATAGACATTACGATGTTACCTACCCAGGGGGTTTCTCATATGAGAGACCTACCACCAGTAAAATATACATCCGGAAACATGTATATATAATAATTACTTTGTCTAATCTCTCAAATGACTTGATCGATTTTGATGGAACATGTGGACAATATAGATTACAAATTAAGTAAAATTCGATAGTATATATACGCCGTTAAAGTAATTAAATACTACGAAGGAAATTCCCAGGCCTGCTAAACTAAGGTCAAACTGAAAATTCAATTAAACCTCGTAATAGACTATTGGAATATAAATATTTGTATTTTTACTTGTTAAATATACAAAAGGTTGTAAAACTTGAAAATATTTGCCCACTTCGGTACCTCACTGTCCCTTGTGTAGAAGGGTTGTTGGACGAAAGCCTCTTTGCTGGCAGGCTTATTCTGAGACACTATTCTAACTTTATCACTCAGTGGCGTTGTTATATTATGTGCGGGGTATATCTCGGCTTTTGAGTCCCTGGGTTCGAATGCCCGGGCCGGCAAATTGATTTAGGGTTTCTCAATTTAGTATTGCCCCAAAGTCTCGAATTTGTGTCCCTGTAGCAATAGCCTAACCAATCACAGCAGGGAGAGGACGAATTACGTATCAAATAGCGGAACCTCGCCCCCCTCACTCCTGAGCGAAACACAATGTTCACAACATACGCGAATCACGAGAAGCAAACAGCGAAACATAGAAAAAAAAAAACAATCACATCATGGGACGGAACACAAATGGCGAAAAGTGGGTGCCATGGTGGCGCCTCTACTTGTCCCTTGGGGAAAAGCGTTATTTATGTTTCATTTATACTTTTTATTTTATATTTTTCTGTAGGAAAGCGACTTCACTAACTTGAAAAGTGAAGCCAAATTTAAATGGCGTCCAGCAAGAGACGATGTAAAAAGTATTAAGAAAGAAATAAAAAAAATTTAGGGCTCACGACTAGACTTGTGTAAATGTGCGTTGGGTTAAGAAATAGACTATTAATCTCAGGAATACTATTGCTTCTTATTGTTTGCAAAAATTGAAAGTCGCACTTTTACAAATTATTGGCTACTTTAAGAGTTTCCATTACCATCATTATATATATGTAAAATAAGATTATCATGCTATTGTTCATAATATGCTGGCATATGTACATGTGTATTGCATTAATCTAATTTTGTTCACAATACCGACATATTTTCGCTCAACGGTGTTTTATAATAGTTCTTACAAACTCCCATACATATCCACAAAGTTTGTTATACAAAAATAAATCATGAAACGCAAGCAGTTAAGTATTGAATACTTTGTTTCAACCAGTGAAAACATGTAGTAAATTGACTCACTGTACCTTTTTCTGTTCAGAATAAGCCGCCGTTTCGGGACCGAATGCGGACAAACCTATTGTTGTTTTGATTAAATTTGGACGGGCCGATGCAGATTGTTCGTTTTATGCAGCGCTGAAAAAATTGAACCGGACAAAAAATATTTTTATGGCCGCCTAGATGTCTCCAATAAATGCATCAGCTTCTGTTATTTTGACGAGTTTTGGACCTGGGGGCTGGAGATAGCTCACGGAAAATAAAGACCGGCATAGTGACTTTTGTAACGATTCTTTTTTGAGTGAAATCTTAAATAGATGGACTATGCCTAACTCCTCTCAATAGGAACCCGCGGCGAGCAGATCATAGGACTACTATACTCACAAGACTACTACTATATTATTTATATATAGTAAGACATAGGTAATAGGTTAAAAAACGTGTTATTTTCGTCTCTACTACCCGGAAATAAAGATACGAGTCAAAATATCTATGCAGTTGATCATTCCACCTACCCTTAAACATACAAAGTGGGGTAAACTCCACCCTTTTTTATCTTCAACTCTAGTTTTAATGACTGGCAAACGATGTTGACTTCTCTCTTTGAAATACTGTCTCGGGCATAGTGTTATAAAGCACATAAAGTTTTACCCTCACATGAGAATGGAACCCAGGACTCCTTAATATATATACTATTGAACCAAAGCGACTGACTGTATCTATGCAGAATAACCAACTGAATTAACTTCTTTTGTATTTTTTGTTTCGACATACCAATATATTGCTGACACACCTTGGCTGTAAAAACACGACGAAAAACGAACTTAAAATTATAATTCATTATATTACATAGAATCTTTTTTTATAACTTCTTAATATTTTTTATAATAAACAAAATCAAAGATAGTTTACTCAAAATTAACACATTAATTGCACTCTTCCGTAACACATTCTATTCATTACAATAAAGACAATATTAATAATCAATTAAATGCACAAAGCACATGGCAACATCAACCATAATGAAATCCATTTTGTCTCTTAACGCTCTATCGCCTCCGTCAGCTGTCGAACTTGTCCCTGAATTGCAAACATTGCCTAACGGTTTCCTCACAAACTAACTATAAATACTGTTCACAACAACAGGAAAGTACAGAGCAACGAACATGAGGACGTTGGTACTTGCAGTAGTAGCACTCGCCTGCCTAGCGGCGGCCGCCGCCAGGGAGCTGGATGACGACCAGAAAGACCTGGTCGCAGCAGCTAGCGGCAAGAGCAGCCACCATGAAGAGGGCGGTGGTCACGAGCACCATGCTCACCACCACCACGACCATGGCGAGAAGGGACATAAAGGACACAAAGGTCATCATCACCATCATAAGGGCGATCACGGTCATCACGGCAAACATCATCACGGAGAACATCATCATGAGCACGGCGGCGGTCACAAGAAGCACTGGGATGAGCACGATGATCATGGTCATCACCACGAGCATGGACACCACCACAAGGGAGGCAAGCACGGCCATCATAAGCATCATGATAAGGGAGAAGAGACCGACGGCTATCACAAGAAGTACCACAAGGACCACTTCCACAAGGATCATCACTTTTACGATGACCATCACAAGGAAGGCAAACACCACAAGCACGGCCATCATCACGGACATCACGACCACAAGGGAGGTCACCACAAGAAGGGCGGTCACGGCGAGCACGGACATCATGAGCATCATCATGGTAAGCACGGTCATCATGACAAGCATCATCATGATGAGCACCACAAGGGCCATAAGGGACATCACGGTCATGAGGAGCATCATCATCACCATCATGATCATGGCAAGAAGGGCGGTCATCATGACCACAAAGACTGGGGCTTCCACCACGGTAAACACTAACTTACATAATTTCTGTGATATCTCTCGTTTACGTTACGGGTGTTGTTAGTTGTTCTGTTTTTTATTATATGTTTAAGTATGTTGTTATGAAAATAAATGAATATTTTAAAACTTTATTACTTTTATTACCAATCCAACATAAAATCAAGGTCATTTTTAGAGCATAATTATATAACAAATTTTAAATATAATAAAATGAAATAAGAAACGAACAAGTTATTAAACACACATAATAAGGTCTATAAAAACTTTTTGAACGTTACTATAATAATAATTCAAAATGATGAAAACTTTAACTTTAAAATTATTAAGTTTCTTCGCAAATAATATATTTTATGGATTATATAGTATCAATTTAAAATGCAATATGAGAGTTATATAAAATTCATTGAGGATAAAAAATATGAAAACATTAATAATGTAAAATTTTATTAACTATACCCACATTATTTTTCCAAAATCTAATAAACCATTAAATTAACATTGTTAGAGCTGTGGTATGTGTAGTGTACAAACCATACCAACGGTTAAATACAAATTCTCACAAATAAATCAAATAAAAAATTACGAAAGAAACTATTTTTGAATAAAGAATAACTCAACAATCTAACAAAAAGAAATTTGATGAGCAAACAGGAACAGCTCAGAGTCAATTTTACCGCTTGACAATTTATTAACAAAATAAATAGGAAGATAGATAACTAAATGTGCCCGGAGCTTACATGTCTTGTCACCGTAATCGGTCTTGGTCAGAGAAGGGTACCTGTCCTGCAGGATTAGACTCGCGCCCGACTAATTTGAAATCCGCCGTGATAGATTGCCCTTCTAAATGTTTTTTACATCCTCTACATTTCATTAGGGAAACGTGTAAAACGTATTTGTGTTTTACGATCGGTCACATAAGCATTACAATTCTGGTGAGTTATTGTGCAAAGATGTTTTAACCTTTTGACGAAACAATGAAATTGTTTTTAGAGTTACTCTACCAAGACAATTCTTTCTTATTCTCCTTAAAACTGGAGGGGTCTAAAATATTTATTTTAACGATTCCTAGCTCCACATTTGTGCCACGTTATTTTCTAATAAGTTTGAGGTTGGTTGGAAATTGATAGAAATAAGGAAGCAGCACCCATACAAAAAGCGGACCTGTCCTTTTCTCACAGCAGGAACCTGCCTTCTTACTTGTAGTAGGTATCTCGTATGCGACTGGCCGTCTAGATAGATATCAATGCAATATCTATTTCTACTGCCAAACAATAGTGTGATGCACTGTTGTGTTCCTGTTTTAAGTATATCGTAGCCAGTGTAATTACTCGGCATTATGAGACTAATTAACTTATGTCTGATAGTGACGAGCGCATGGGTTGCAATGTTAATTCATAGTTCTATATGGTAATTCTACTGGTTATGGGCAGTCGTATTGCTTACCATCAGATAAGCGGTATGCTCGTCTCGCCATTCAATTGCAAACTAAATTACATACCAGCATAACGATGTTCCCGTGAACAAGCAAGTCATGAAACCGCTATCCCGTGACAGAATAAAAAATATTCAAATTATATTTTAGTTATGAAACTCCTCCTCCTTCCACTTACAAATTTCATTCGTTTTTAAAAACTATTTACTAATGAAGCGCTCGTAAACGTTTCTAATTGTGGACACTAAAGAAATAATTATTAAGTCGTTTCTTTATTATAAGCCTGGATCTATATTATTAGTCCGTAATCCGAAGTCCGGAGAGTGCTCATTGATTATACAATAATAAATACGCACTGTATTCCTGGCCTCATTTATTAGGGTAAGGTCTAACTGTAAACGTTTACATTTAAATATTTATGACCTACGTGCTATACGCATACATCAGATAAATCGATATATAAACTGGCCCTACTGAACTCACGTTTAGACGCCATGACGATGCTCGAATATTTATGTAGATAAATTTAACGTCTGGCATTTTAAATATATAATCTACCATAATTAAGGGCTGAATTGGAGTAATACCGCAGATTTTCAGAAAACTGATGTTTAATACGATCATTGCTGTTAAGTTTCTAATTGTTATTAGTTTTATGTAATTTGTTGTAGAAAATTTGCACCAAAAAATGATTTAGTTACTGTTAGCTCTAAAAGTTACAAAGCAAATTAAAAACTTCACAAAACTTAAACATATTAATTTCCATCACTATCAATATTTTTTGTTTCAAGTAAAACGAAGTAAACATTGTAAAATTTATTTTAGTGCAGTAAAATGATTGTTGATACGGGCACAAAAGTTTAAAGGTGATTTGAATTTGAATTCCTTCAGCTGCTTTAGTGGCTGAGTGTACATGTAATAGTGACAGAAGGCTAATTAAAAATCTTCACTAATAAATAGGTATAGAAATGTCAAATTATTCAAGAGCGCCCCTGATCACTTATTATAATTAAGTAATGTAAACATTTGCCTATCATTGACAAGAAAATATTTTACACTAAAATGCAGATCTACGTAATAATATCAGTACAAAAAAGGAACAATATATAGGTTAGGTATAAGATATATACACCTTTTTATAATATGACTAAGCTTCTCAATAAACAAATAAAAGAGTAACTTTCTCGTTTGCAAAGGCACCCTACACTAAAACTAATATTCTCAAGTAGTTGGCAAGTTCATCCTTTTTGGGTAGTAACTAACACTTGACCCTAACTCAACTGAAGTCTTAGGTTATACTCATTCAGCTGAATTACCTTTATAGCCTAAATCCACTTTTTAGTAAGTGGATTGGAAGCCCTTAAATATTTATATCTAAATTGATTTCATTTATCGGGTATTTATTGCTATGTATTGAGCAATTTAAATTGATTTCTATACGATAAATAATGGAATTAAAAGTCGCTTGCGTGATTTTGCGTGCATAAATAAATCCACACTACTCATACCGCTAAAGTTTACGTAACAAATAAGGCATGCGTAGAAATTGTAATACGAATCACAAATGCACGTAAAACGCTCAAGTCTGTCACATTGCTGACTGTTCAATGGAGCCTTGTACACGCCGTTTGGTTTAAGGAATAGGAGACAACGATGTTACATAAACTTGCAATGGTAGTAACAGTTTTCTTTGTAAAGAAGAATGCTTCGGAGGACAAAACAACGCTTTAATAACCAAGATGTTCTTATTAATTTTGCCTGTTACATAAGTTTAAATTGGTTGTGAAGACTACATTCTTTTTTTGATGCCTTCAGGATAGAGTTATCCAGCGCTTCAAAATTTGAAAAACATGCATATATACATGGGTAGTTAAGGCGTTTACCAAAAAATGTGTTGGTCATTTAGTGTCTAGATTCTTAAAATAATGGTTGCATATATATATAGAAATGCATGTAAAACTAAGTTTAAAGTTTTTAAAATAACCAAAAAACCACATCAAAGAATATACTGTCCATATTTATAATTCGTGAACACTTTATTAAATTTGTTCCAATAATGTTTTCTACTCAACTTTTATAGGAATAATATCAGCCCTGTATTATATACTGTCCCACTGCTGAGCACGGGCCTCCTCTACTACTGAGAGGGATTAGGCCTTAGTCCACTACGCTGGATTACTGCGGATTGGTAAACTTCACACGCCCTCAAAATTCCTATAGAGAACTTTTCAGGTATGCAGTTTACTCACGATGTTTTCCTTCACCGCTATAGCAAGCGATAATTCACAAAGAATACACACATAATTTTAGAAAAGTCAGAGGTATGTATCCTTGGAATTTGAATTTGCGGACATTCATCTCGGAAGTCAACTAGGCTATCGCCGCTTTTACTCAGCTTGCGCCACTCTAATCCAAGGTTTCATTCGAGATGGTCGCGTAGTAACGTCAAGCATCCATTCAACTGGATCCCTTTGAGTACACTCACTTTGCTCCATCGCGCGGCACGTCACTTTATCAATCGGGCTTTATCATTTGATCTCGACTCGTTTGTCATCTTTGATATTAACTTTGTAACTAATGAGGTGGAGATGCGCCCTTGATTGAAACGTAACGTTGAAGTGTTAGCGTGATTCTTTTTGAAATTTATTTCGTTTGAAATAGGATTTATTTTATCGTCGCTGATCTGCAGCAATTGTAATAAAAATCAACCTAAATAACGAGCTGTCTGTTGTTAAAATATTAACTTGTTGGATTTATGTGAAAAAAGATACCGTAGATAGTTTTTCGTGCCGTATGAATGGGTCTAACTAAGGTAAAGATGTTATCTCTCAGAAGAAAAATGTAATTATTTGAGCATCAATGAATAATAAATATTCGTTTATTAGGCCGGCAGCCGGAACGCAACTATGGTTTTAATTCTAATGTGGTTTTACTGGCGGTTGAAATACCTTCAGATATTTCGCTTTTTTTTGTGGTTGCAAAAAAAGTCAATGCAAAAATGACATAATTTGTAATTTGTTACAGATGTTCACATGATATCCAGCATGTACAAAAAGCAGTTAGTGTAATAATAAATGCCGTTAGTATCGAAACGTTTACAATAAACTAGGTATAAGTTATCCCCGACCCGGTTCAATAGAGGTAAGTGGCCGGAGGTGCATTACAGTTAACTACTTTCCTGATATTTGTTCCTATTGGTGTTTCTTCCGTAGTTTTAACTCGCGTTAAGGATGTCGCATTAGATGCCAGTACATAACGAGCCAGTTATTCAATCATTATTCAATCGCTTGTCGCTGCAAAATGCTGTAGTTTCCGAAAACTTCGCTTATACGTATAATTAATGTATTCTGTTCAATTCCTTCACGCTCGCGTGATTGCGTTTAGAATTGTTTTATTTTGTCTGCATTTCAAAGCGATGCAAAATTTAATTAAAATAATGTAGATATTCATAGACTACCGTTTCCTCATTAGATGGCAAAGATATTTTTAATAGGTCTTGATTAAACCGTATTTTATGAATGTATAAAGCTGCATTGTGTTTAATTAAACATCTCTATAATTTGGATGTGTTGTTAGTCCTTTCACATTTTAAATGTGTCGTATCAATTTGGTCTTTTAATATTAAAATTGTTTTTTGGATATTATTACTTTAAAAAAAAGCATATTTTATTATAAAAATTAAAAGTTTGTCCTTGAAAATGCATGCTTGTTGTTTTCCTTTCATTAAGGGTAATAGATCTCCTTACTTTATTACTTATGACCTTCCTAAGGTTTTGAGGATATTCCTTATCTCACCGCCGATCTACATGTTATCACACCACTCCACAAGCCGATTCAGTGGAATAAAAAATTCTCTAATCACTTTGATTTGAAATCAGAAATGCACAGGTAAAAGTTAATAAATTTAATCTTTAATTTCTCGCCTAATAGTGTCTAACTTGGTGACCTAAATATAACAAGTAGGATCCAGCCTTTTGTATACCAAGTATCGGCCGACCGGTTGGATTTAGAATACAAATTGGTTTAGTTATAAAACTGTATGCTCTCCGATGAATTTAGCGATAGCACGCTCTGCTGGACTGTGGTGTTAGCGCCGATTATGTTTAACTGGCCGTGAAAATGGAAAGGATAGTGTATTATTATATTTCGCTGTCGGAGTTTATTGTTTAGACGCAGTAAAGTTGAATGGTAAAAGTTGTTTTTAATGTGCTTGGTTTAGCGCAATAGATTTGGGCTATAGAAGCCTAAATTCGGGTACAGATATAAGATGATATTTTGTTTTGAGTAATCTTCATCGGAGAACGACTCATAACGAACTATGGCGGGTTTTCACCATGATATTATTGTGTTTTAGCGTCTGTCATGCTGTAGCACTCATCAGTGATTTTTCCACAAGGCAATAGCTCAAATCGTAACCACTGTGCACGTGGTGCTAAAACCCGGTCAAAGTGACCCCAATGCACCTGTCATGGGGTCCAATAGAGTGTCTATTGAAAAGAGGATTATCCCTTGACAGTCGACACAATTATGCGGGCCTGTTTGAACCGGATATACACAGGCTGATCCCGGAACACGACATACTTATGTGGGCCAATAAGACGGGTTTTAATACCTTGTGCACGGTGGTTGCTATCCAGATGAATATAAAATATATCCTACCACCAGCAATTTTGTTTTCACATTATACCTTCCATTGCTATTTTAACTGCATAGCCTATTTTAAATAACAAAAAGTCCGTATAACAGCTCATTACCATAACTAGGCGTTATGATGATGCAAATGTGATTTTCCGAAATATTTTGCGGTGGAAACAAATAAGCTACGCAATGGTTACTAGTTGCCACAGGAAACCGCCATTGTAAGCCGCTATGCATATTTCGCATTTGTCGAGAGTAAAAATGAACTTAAAGAATGTAAAAGTAAGCAAATTTTTAATGGAGTGAAATGCTCGGAGGTCTGTCTTTCAGCTGTTAAGGACTTTGTATCTGAAAAGAAATCCTTATAGGATGAAAGAATGAATTGTATTACATTGTTGTGTTAATTGATTTTGAATATTATTTCAATGAAGAAAATGTCGGATAAAACTAGTGGTAGGTCTCTCATATGTGAGAGTTCGCCTGGGTAGGCGTGGTAGGTACCACCGCAATGTCTATTTCTGCCGCCAAGCAGCAGTGTGTAGTCACTGTTGTGTTCCGGTTTGAAAGACATTGTAGCCAGTGTAACTACTGGACATAATGAGACTCAACATCTCATGTCTCATATCTCAGGATGGCGAACGCCGTCGAATACCAAACAATACTTTGTAATTGAAGGTGCTGGATGGTGTTTCTATTGTTTATGGGCGGTCGTATCGCTTACCATCAAGCGAACGGCAAGCTCATCTTATCATTAAAAGCAATAAATAAAATCATAGTTCGACAGTAAAAAAAAAATCTCTGCGCTACGCTACCATAACTGCGCCAGTCCTAATTATCCAGGTATCAAAGGTCAAAGTTTAGTTTATCAAGTTTACACTTATATAATGATTTATTATGTTGACGCAAATATTAGATATTAAAATAAAACTATTTTATAATTTTTTAACATTAAAACATGATTTATTAAAATCCACTTTTACTAATACAAACATTCTAGAATATATTTTTAACGCTCTGTTAGCTAGCAGTAGTAGGTAGAGTGTAAAAATAAGCAAAATTTCCACCGTCGCATAACACCGGACCGGACAATTTATGTCCATTTCACGAAGTCTTGGCACGGTCCACTGTCCGTTGTACATCTAAAAAACTTGCATCTTCGCGGAGCCATAAATCTTGTCGAGTTACGTCGCACACCATCTAAGTTTGGTGAACTTAACTGCCTTGGGTATTGTAAAAGATAATGATCACGAAATTTAAAGCCAACTTTGTTTATAAAACAACTGAGAATATTACATGGGAATACTCGTAGATAAGTCAAATTTAGGATCAGCACAGACTTTTAGTAGTTGCATACATCAGTATCTATGCGAATAATCAACTATTGATGATGCAATTAGCTGACAGTTCAACTAATTACTTCATCAATGGAGTAATTACTATAATTTTGTATACACCTGTAAAGGTTCATCACCTAATATAAGAAAATTCATTGTATTAGTTGTAAAGTTAAAGTGGTAAACCGATGGTGTAAGTATTGAATAAATAAAGATAAATAAATAATGAAATATTTCTTAGAAACGCAACTAAAATTCTATGTGAACAAGGTCGTTGATATCACAAGTCTTACAATATCTGGTAAATAAGCTATTATTGGGTGAAAAAGTGGAGATATACCTGAAAATCATTACCATTTCCAAAATTGAATTTATTCGAAACGCACCATTTACACAGAATTCGAATTCAATTTCTAGATTTACTACATTTAAATTCCACGTAATCATAATTTTACAGAAAATAATAAAGCTGATATCATTCAATCTATTTTTGGCTATAAGAATCTAAATGACATGGTCTAGAGATAGGGATGACTGTGGTCCAGGAGGTCCTTAGTTATTTATTATTATATCAAAATCTCAGGAACCAGATAGTGATCAACAATTTTCAGTAGTTATATAAGTATTATTTTTGAATGATTTCTTGTTTAAACGATCAAGGATAACATCGTTAAGAAACCCGCACTTGAAATTTTTTACATAAGAATTTCAAAGGTATCTTAAGTCTGCCAGCACTAAGCAAGCGTAGTAGACTTAGGCTCTCAAGTAATTTCTCTACACCCTTTCAGTAGTAGAGCAAACTCATGCCCACCAGCAGGACTCTATACAATATAGAACTGGTATTATTATTATTCAGGCTATCATAAAAATCAAGCGAAATCGCTTCTGCAATATGTGCAAATGAGTGTTGCGCCTCCACATAAAGTAAATTCAGAAAAATTATATTCGTAAGTATGCCGAGTACTGGGTTGACACCAGACCAGAACCAAACCCTTTAAGAAAGCATTTTCTTTGCATAAATCATATTCACATATGAGTTTCATTTACAAAGAATATTCTATCTAACAATTACTCCAGTTCTCTTTCACAAAATACTCCAACATTCTTTGTCAGCCGCTAAACGGTTAGCTTACACTAGATTTACGATTTACGCTTTATTTATTCATTGGTTTGTCGCGCTCCACTTTAGTTTTACAGCGAATGGAAAAGTTTTGAGATTCCATTTGTATTTTTAAGGGTCAGAAAAGCGGAATTTTCTGGGAGGCTTACATAAATGGCACACTGTAGTTGCGTTGTTTAGATGGCATATTAGGGCCATATTAATAAATGCATATCAGAAATCCTGTCAAATTAAGCTCAGGTCGTCGCTTTGTAATAAACAGCTATCAATACTATGTCAAATGATATCTTAAGTCACAGAACATGTAGTCCATTGAAATGTTACATTTTTAACATTTTTGCTTATAACTTTTTTATTTATAGTTCTACGACAAAAAGTTACTAGACCAAAGTTGTAGAGAATTTAATTTGCAACAAAAAATGTATATAATTTTTTTTGTCAGATAAATAGTTTAAGAGATACATCGTAAAAACCATTTCAACCCAAGATGGCGGCCGTGGGACAAGGGTGGCGACCCCACAAACTTGGTTTTAGCTTTACACTGACCCCCCCTACACTTCTAAAAAATAAAATTGCGTCCTCTAAAAAACGCAACCCCAAATGTAACTTTTCAATGGACTAATGACTGATTTTGACAGCTGAGTGTTACTTATTATCAACTTTTAGACTTAGTTGAACCCAAGTCCCAATAGGACAAGTCAAGCTTCGGTTATTAAATACTTTAA